>NC_142378.1:13872500-14172500 GCF_059441005.1 Hippichthys cyanospilos | reverse complement strand
ATGTTTTTAATCTGGTTTGTAAAAAAATAAAAAATAAAATTGCGCAGACTAGATATCATGGGTGAGCAGACTAGATATCATGGTAAGATGTGTGACATTTGGAAATGTAAAATATGTGTGAAAACTGCAGGAAAGCTAAAGTTCTGGAATCATACCTTCAGACACATTTTGGTGTCAATATATCATGAAGCAGAGACACAGAGTGAGTGAGGTGAATTATTATAGATAAATGTGTCCAAGCAATAAACAAAATAAATAGTAGGCCAAAGTGATGTATATCTATGGTTCCAGCTGTCACAAATGTGCCAAATGTGCCAAATGTGCCACAATCTGGCTTTTTTTTTCCCCTCCAGTTTTTGGACAAATTAATGTCTTTTGACTACAAAGTAGCATTACAATAGCTTTAGCAAATATAAGCCCTTTTTTGCAATGACGTCCAAAAGAATTGGTGACATCTAGAATAATTCTATTGAAAACATTTTTGAGGATGGTTTGATTAATCGATTATTCAATCGTAGCGTCATAAGGGTTAATCGACACTAAAATGACTCAATATTGACAGCCTTACTAGCATCTTTCATTGTATTTCAAGGCACCTTTCAGAGCACAGAAAGACTTGACAAGATTAGCGCAATTAAAACATTTTGAACAACTAAAATTTTAATTTAACAATTAAGAGAGCACAGATTCAATGTTGCTCAGATTCTACTGTTAAATTATCTGCTTACAACTGGGATGCACCAGGCAGGCTGGACAGTAAAGATGTGAGAGGTAATGCAAAAGTAAAGTTTGGACTGCTACTGGGTTCAAAAAAGTTCGCATTAAACCAGGATTGATTTCACTATTTATGTATGAGGGGCTTTGCCACAAAAAGAAGAAATGGTTGTTATCTGGGTATCTTTGATAACATATGTATCCGTGAACAAGTCAGATCATCAGCAAATACAGTCATGAGAACGATGAAAAACAATCAATGAAGCCCAACCTCTATGCAGACCACCGTGATGATAATGTACTGGTAGTCAGTGCAGCTCCAGCGAAGAACGTACATGCCCTCCTCATTACCCTCCTGACGCAGTTTTTGGATGGCATACTCCGTACTAGTATGGGGAACAAACAAAAGTCAGACAGTGTGGCGGGAGATGTTTAAAATGACGCTTGTGTCAGGCTCAAAATAACTCAAATTCCAGCTTTGTTTTCTTATCATAAGGGGACATAAATAGTAGTATACCCCTTTTTTCCCCTTTTTACAAGTCCTTAAAATGTAATCCACACAGGTGCCAGTGGCGTGAATGCAAGAGGCAGTGAGAACTTTACCACAGCAAGAGGCAGTGAGAACTTTACCACAGCACAATGTCTGTTCAAATTGTCACACATTGTGGACCAATTCAATCAAATCAAACATGATTAATGTTGGCTCCCCGAAAACTATCAAACATATGTTTGCCTCTTCCCATTTCACATTCCATAGCTTCATTCTGTTTTTGGGGTGCCCTTCCAAATTATCCATGGCGAAAATCATCGGCGCTAAGCTGCAATACTGTCTTGTTGGAACAGTGCAAAGTCATGGTACTCAGTCTTTGTACATATGATCTATTGAGAGTCTGAGCATTTAATCACATGTGATCCACTCAAGAACAAACCAAATGGGTCCATGGCAGCCATTGTTGATGTTGTGCACCACCGAAGAGGGAGCCACCTCCTTGCACAGGTAGTGGTGGGCATCCACTGTTAGCCTGAAGAAGCCATCCACAAGGGCTGCAAAGGACAGAGCCTCAGACCAAGATGCCATATGCAACTCCTGATGACACAAAGGGTGATTAAACATCACTATCATTTATTAGTTAAGACATCATTTAAGAGTTAAGACAAGATTGTTGATGTTTTTAGGCAGGCACTTAATATATATCACTTTATCGACACCATATGGTGCCTAAAGCACTTTACACAATCTCCCATTCATTCATTCACAGCACTGTATGTAAATGCCCGAATCAACCATAGTGTTCTCATAAGCTGTTTGTCTCACCATTTTCTTGTGATCCTGTCTGTGAATTGTGACCGTGGCCTCTTTAATGGCAGCGTGCATGATCTCATGGAAGTCACAGAATTTCTCCCAGCCTTCGTCGGCCTTTTTTCTTCGATTTTCATTTAGCTTGTTCTTCCTTGACTTGCTTTTCTCTTTATGAATCACCAAAATCTATTTTAAAAACAATACAGAGCATGTTATATGCATGGAATTGACAAGACTATTTTAAAGACCATCAAATACAGTACATAATTTTAAATAGTATACAGTAGTATAACTAACATAAAGCTGCATCGTACATACATGTACATGCGAACTGTGTGTCCGAGTTTGGGAAATGTGTTTTTTATTGTTGTACGTTCTACCCTGAGGCCACTTACTGCGGGGGGCTTCTTCCTCCAGGAAATGCCTGTTGTGCCAGATACACATACTTGTACGTCATGCCAAGTATCCATGCTCTGGTTTGGGCTTTGTGATTGGATCTGGTTGTAGTACACTGTATACAAAGACATACAGTACAATCATAGTTTAAAGTACTGGAAAGGGATTGGAGGAAGAATTAAATGATCCAGATTAGTGAGAGTTGTTTTGCACTTGTTCTACTTGTACTGGTGTTATTAATTACTGTTCTTTTTGAGCCTATGAATACCGAGTTCCATTTTCTTTTTTAACAATAGCTCGTACTTTTTTAAGATTTTAGTTGGTCCTCCAAGTTATACTCAAATTTAAGTATAAAAAACAATAATTACAGCACATCTCTAAAGGATTCCCTATTTGAGCTCCAGTATTCTGGAATACCCTGTTCACAAATTAGAGCAGCTACAGCAAGGAAATGTTTAAATTGTAAGACTGTTTTGCCCTTGGCCTATGCAAATGAAATTGACTTGAGGATGTAAAAAAACTTTAAAAAAATGGCAGTCTCTGTCAAGCTGTGTACAATCACTGAAAATCTGTGTACAATAACTAAAAATCAAAGAACTCGAAAGTCTTACCAAAATTTCCTCCATTGACGACATCTCCTTCTTGCGTTACACTCAGCGAAACAGGTTCCATTAACTCACAGCCCAGGCCATTGGTCAGTCCTTCCAGAGTAGCCAGATACTTAATCTTCAGGTCGTACATTGTGATGTCACTGACTTTGACTGTTCCGTGGTTGAATTCACTAAGGAATTTCTTGAAGACGTTGTTGATGCGGATGCGGGTCAAAATGTTACGCTGTTTTATGCTTGCATCTAGCGCCTCTGGAATGAAACTTCTGTAACTAGAGGAGAGAAGACCGACAAAAAAAATGAAATGAGCAGGGAGAAATAGTACTCTAGTGTGTATTTCACTCTCTTTACCATTTCCTTCAATGTTAACAAAAATGTCATTCAATGTTCGGCATGAAATATTTGTTATTTCTACTGGGGATAATAATCATAAAAATAATAATAATGACACTAATAATGTAAAAAATTACTGTAACTATTAAAATCACTTTTTTAAACTAATACCTGGTACACACATAAAGAAAACGGCTCTTTTTGTTCCGTTTTTCCTCTGACATCAAGGATGTCAGATGATCGAAATCTTATGACTTGTGTTCAATATTGACAAGCAAAAAGCGTGTGGGGAAAGGAAAGACATTTGACTCTGCAGAAAGTAGTAGGCAATCCAATCTAATGTCTTATTTTTAATATATATAAATGTAAGTTAATCAGACAGCAGGAAGTATTTACCAAAGCAAGTCTTTTCTTGTGAATGTTGTCGCCTAACGATGCTGTAAGCTCCAGTGACAATTTGTCAATGAATTCAAAGAAATCCACCTTCAAAATAATCAGCTCAGTCCAAACATTTAGCACTTTACGCTACAGGTTTGCTGCTACTTTTCTTGATGTTAGCACATTGGAATTTTGCAGATTTTCAATACTGCCGCACATGATCAAAGAGCAAAATTTTAAATCCATTTATATATGTCCTTCTTATGCTTACAAGGACTTCATGCAACTGTTAAGGCGATACAAGTAACAAACTCTTTAACGTACAAATCTGATTTACTGTGGCATTTGCAAGCTTCATAGTGCATGCAAATGCAGTAGTGGGCACAGACCGCTTCTTTGAGACGTTCAACTGAAATTTGTTTATAAACCACAAAAACAACCGCGACTCTAACAAAGCAGGAGTCACAATATGCTGCAGATGCAGCAAAATTGAGGTTATGAAAACATAAAAGAGAACCAAAATTTAAATAATAATAATAATAACGTGCATAATACTAGCATTGAACAGCACCAAACTATTGAAAAGACCTATTATGCATTTAAAAAACTAGGTTATGAGGCACAAGAGACTGAAAATAGTCAAGACCGTAAAAAACATAGTACTTTCCAAACACACCCTTAATATTTTGACTTTTTAGTGGTATATTCAATTAAGTATAACATGACAAAAAAAGTGCTAATCCTTTCATTCTATTTTTATTTATAATATATAATATATATTTATAATCAATATTGATTTCCCATTACAATTTTAAACACCTGACTTCACTGTTTGGATTATTGCAAACATACTTCAGTGATAAAATGAACAACCATACTCAGATTTGTAATGTTGTTTGTGTGTTGAATGTATATTGCGTGTTAAAAAATAGCCATGTCAACCACTTCCTCTTCATTGCATGCCACCGTACTTGTGTAAGAGCCCTTTATAGCCTTAAAATGCATCTGTTTCAAAAACAGCTGTTAGCAGTATAATGGCATAATAATGTCAATAAAACATTATACTGTTTAATTAAGTCCCAAGCTTTGCATAATGTGACAATATGCCATTGAAAGAAATTAGCATATGGTGTAGAAAACACATAAAGTGCCACTCCGTTCATATTATGTGTTTGTTGCCTTCTCTGACTGGCATTGCTCATCATTTCTGAGATAGTGTTCTATGAATAAGTGGTCATTTGTACTACTTTTTTAACTGAATACCAGTGCTCAGATACCATGAAAATCTGTTGCAAACAAAGGACTTAGTTAAATATTTTTAGTTATTCACTGCTATGAATAACTAAAGATATTTAACTCAGTCGTTTGTTTTATATGTTTAATTGTTTTATTCATAGCACTCCCCCTCCGTTAGCTGTCATGTCTCAATGATCCTAGGAGCTAAGTTGTCTGGGGCTTTAAGTCCCTGGTAGGGTCACTCACGGCAAACAGGTCCTAGGTGAGAGACACCTAGGACTAAGCATGACTCGCATAGCCCTTATGATGGGGAAAACAGTTGGACACAAGTTTCCCTTGCCTGCGGGGCACCAGGACCCCCCTCTGGAGCCAGGCCTGGAGGTGGGGCAGTTCAGAATACTCACACTTTTTGGAGTCCTTGGAGGTTGTGCTGGAGAGCGCTACCTCCGAGGACTCCCTCGTTCTGCTGGGGGACTTCAATGCTCACTGGGCAAACGCAGTGAGACCTGGAGGGGCGTGATTGGGAGGAATGGCCCTCCCGCTCTGACCCGGAGTGGTGCTTTGTTATTAGACTTCTGTGATCACGGATTGTCCATAACAAACACCATGTTCAAACATAGGGGTGTCCATATGTGCACTTGGCACCAGGACACCACAGGTCGATGATCGGCTCTGTGGTTGTATCATTGAATTTGCGCCACATGTTTTGGACACTGGGGTAAAGAGAAGAGCAGAGCTGTCAACTGATCTCCACCTGGTGGTATGTTGGCTCCAATGGTGGGGGAGGATGCCGGCTAGACCTGGCAGGCCCAAAGGTATCGTGAGGGTCTGCTGGGAGCGTCTGGGAGAGTCCCCTGTCAGCAGGAGTTTCAACTCCCACCTCCGGCAGAATTCCTCCCACATCCTGGGGGAGGCGAGGGACATTGAGTGGACCATGTTCCGTGCCTCCATTGTCGAGGCGGAGTTATGGCAATAAAGTGGTCTGTGCCTGTCGTGGCGGCAAACCTCAAACCTAAGGGATGCCGTCAAGCTGAAGAAAGAGTGAAAAACCGTGTCCCTCTGGGAGCTCTGTGGGGGGTGCTTCGGGACTATAGGGCACCGGACACCTCTGATACTGGCAGTTCAGTCTCTGGATGACCGATGTCAGAGTTTGGTCCGCATATTCGTCAGTAAGTCGAATCTGTTTCCATTGAGGGTTGGACTCCGCCAAGGCTGCCCTTTGTCATATACAGTATTTATTAATTTCACCTGGTTTGAATGAACAAGTTCATTTTCAGGCTTTTATGGCACACATCTAACAAACTTTCTGAGAACCATACATAAAGGAAACCAAAGATCAAGAGAGTCCAGACATTCTTTGCAAGAAGTAAATGTCTTACTTGAGTTTTTGAGAAGCAGTGGACACGGGCATTCCCATGCTCATGGCATAGTGGGTAATAGCCAGCACAGCCATTCCCAGACACTCATTTTCGATTTCGCGCTCCTCCACTTCAGACTGGCATGTTCGAAGCGGTAGAATACCTGTGTGAAAATCATGCTGGCCCTGGAAGACAAACACGGAAGGATGTTAAAAGATGAAATGATGTATAAAAAAAAAACACACAAAACACAAAACAACTAGACTAATTTTACTAATATTCCTATGCGTGAACAAGAACGAACTCGGACATTGGTTCAGTCTGCTCGCTTCTTTTATTAAAAATAATGCCATAACAACCTCAGCTATCATGAGCTTCTATTAGCTGCAATAGGCACCTGCTGCTAACAGCTTCTGGCATGTACCCTTACAGTAATTATTGTAAGTAAGAATACAGCCGGTATAAAAATGTAAATTTGTGCATCAAAACTTGGCTTACTGTAATGGCTAACTTCCTCGAATGGTGTTGAATTAAAAAAAAAAAAAAGGTTAAGTTACCGCTTGTAGGACACATCTGTACTTTTGGCCTTCATTTTGGGAAAAAGTGTTTCTTATATTTGGGGGTATACGGTAAATGAGTAGACATGTTTAAAGTGCTCCCTTGCCAATTTGGGCTTCACTTTTTGGGGCTTCAAATGCTTTACAGTTTTTCAAAATGATGTAGACAGTCATATATTGATAATACCATCGATCAGGGGTGGCTGGATCATTAAATATCCAAACTATTTTTATGGCTATATTCAGCTGCATAGATGGCTATATTCAGCTGTTGCAGCTTTTAGTCAGATGCGTTTTGGAGTTCTTCATTTATGGTTGGCGCAAATAAAGGCCATTAAATTGTAGTAGAAATCTTTAAAAGAAGACTAAGACAAGCCCAGACTAAGCTGCAAAATAGTAACTCAGAGCAACCAAGACTGACTTTTCTTTGCCGGCAAAGGCAAGGCTTGGCTTTCACTCTCATGCTCGCCAAAACCATTTGAAGCCCAACTGCACCCGCCTGCTTTTTTTCATTCAGCACAGCATTGCACATTACAACACATAACAAAAGGAGCCAGACGGGCGCCGCCAACAGCTGGGCCAAGGTCCCAGTTCACACTTTCCTGCGTCAACAGCTTTATCTAAGGACTGGGGTGAATGAACTAGGACTGTATAGATGGATAACAATGCACACTATTCTAGACAAGAAATAAACACATAACGATAACAACCTAACATATGATTCCTTTCAAGTAAATATACAAAATATTTTTTATGTCTGTATTCTGCTGTTGCAGCTTTTAATCAGATGTGTTTTGAAGTCCAAATTTATGGTACTTTTTTTCAATGGGTCACACACAGGAATTTGTACATACATTTTTCAGAACCATTATGTGCTCATGCAACAATAATGATATCAACTTGTAACTGCGTGGAAATGATAGAAAAGCACAGTTGCATTGCCCACGGGGGCATTTTTTTTCTTATGCTAAAGGTTGTGAGTGAGTGAGTGAGTGAGTGAGTGAGTGAGTGAGTGAGTGAGTGAGTGAGTGAGTGAGTGAGTGAGAGTGAATATTATCAAATTACTGAACAGGAAAATGTAACCCCTCACATTAAGCTAATGTACACTCCCACCCATCCCAAATAGATGTGTTGATGCTGATAGTGGCACCGAGTGTAGCGCCTTGTCTTCCCAAAGTACACGCATGCTCATTAAATACCTGGTAAAACAGGTAGTCAAGAGATGCAGCATCCAAGAGTGGGGCTCCTTCTGGTGTTTTCTGTTGGCCCGGGCCTCCTTTGAGTTTACTGACGCAGTGTCTCCAAACCGGAGACTCACCTTCATTGGTTCCATGCCAATTTCGAAAAAAGAACCTGGGAGACCAAAGTAAATAGGGACAAAAGCCGAACATGAGTCTGTTTTATATCACCCGCATATCCATCATCACTTTGTCACCACCAAATGTCGGCATTTTATGCCATCGTTCATCGTTTGATAGCAAAACTGGTGTGACAGACCGCCAAACATGCTCAGTTCTGTAAATAATGATGTAAGTGCCCATTGTGTCGGTCCACGGTGGCCCGCCTAGCTTTTGTTCGTCGCCCGCATGACATAGAACTCCAAGGATTTAAAAGTCAGCCGAAAAAAAAGGAACATCAATCGAGAAAAAAATTAAAAGCGTTCCAAGGCTGTTTGTTTTATACATTACCTGATACCCCATATTCTATTTTGAAGCATTGTCTGGCTTTCTCGTGACTTTTGGCTGTTTGACAAAAATACAGTGGCTTGTCCCATTGTTACTGCACAGTAAATGAGAAGTGATGAGTACTGCAAGCCTAAGAAAGCTGAGCAAGTGAGCCTCTGTTTCTCACTCCAGCCGGATAAATCCGAACACATGACACAGCCCAGATGTACACATTCATTTATGTTGTTTACTAAACTGTAATATCACAAAACATTGGTTGGTGATATCACTGCGAAAGAGGAGATATAAATTTAATCTATTTTGGTGGCGGCAGTGGTGGTGAGGGGGTTACTGCATTAAAAAATGCAGTAACTGCATTTAAAAAATGGTTTAAGGCATTAAAGACAATAGTAATTCACCCTACAATACACAAATATTAAAATCAAATGCAATGGAGAGAACAGAAGTCCATCTTACCTCATGCGATAATGTAACTTAATACTTGTGTCATCAGTGATCTTGAATTCATAGTTAGGCGGACACCACATGCCCGTCACTTCATTGTACAGGCCAAAGAGATTGTGGCACAATGGAGATATTGCTGATGAAAGGAAAAGAAACAAGCAAAACCATCAAAATCATAGCTTTTTGTCCATCCTACAGCACATAGAATATGTCCACTCATATCATCACATTTTGACCTAGACCTTGTATACAATTAACAATAATATATGCAACGTGCTTTTGCTGAAATTTTTAGTGAGATAACAAACTTTAACCTTTTGGGGATGAGCACTTCTCATTTGATAAGATAACTCTAGGGAACGCACACTTTGTTGAGTTATATGTGCAAAATGCAGAACTAAAAAATTAAATTGAACAATAGGATCAAGAAGAAAATTATGAAGAAGAAGAACTAATTTGGCATCTATGAGCTGTTCAAGCCTTTTCTCCAACTATTCCTGAAAAAAATAACATGGTAGTTGATGTGAACTGACGTCATAAGCACTTCTCATTAGGGTCCCTGTGGATGCGGCACTCAAAGAGTCCATTTCACAATGCCAGGTTTCCATAGCAACCACTATACAGCAGCGTCATTGATTTACTGTCACCCTGGTCTATCGAAAATAAAAAATAAAAAGCATGTATACAGTAGAGCAGGCTACAAAATATCGATGAGGTTGGAGTCTGGAGTTGATGGTGAGTCTGAGAAGGAGTGCTTGCTAGTGTATTGTGACAACACAGTGAATATGGTGGTTCATTTAACTTTAGAATACACTTATACGCCTAAGTGTTCTCATGTGTCGATAACCTTTTTTCCAGATTTTCTTTGCTCATTGTTGTCTTTCTGAGCCCAATCCAAACTGGCATTTGCATACTTCTTGCTAATGAAAAATCTCTGATAAGTTTGGAAAAAGAAGTACTGACACATTCATTGAAAAAGTGTCTCATTTTTGTCAGCTGAATAAGAGCCACTTACAGCATTTCTTCGCAGCCTCCACACACAGGTCTTCTGAGGTGTAGCAACCTGTGAAGAACTCCAGCTGATGTACATCTGGTAAGTAGAAATGGATTTCCAAGCCCCAGGTTGAAGAAGGAGATAAGGCGAGTTGGGCCCTGCTGTTGGATCTCTTCATTTTTCCACAGAGTAGCCTGCTCAACTCCATCATCCAATGAAGTGACATTCAGACCTTGAAATAAGGTAGGACAAAAATGTAATGCCTTCATCCGCATAATTTAACCTATCACTTAAAAATGATCAAATACTTTTTCAAAGTTTGGACGTGGAACAGTGGAAACTCAAAATTCAAAGACACACAAAAGCAAGGCTGTCCACACTTTTTCAAGCAAGCAATTTACTTTATAAAATGACCATTCCAAATTATGTACCCACTGTTTTTTGGTTTGTTGAAATTTGCGGTGGATGGATGGATGGATGGATGGATGGATGGATGGATGGATGGATGGATGGATGGATGGATGGATGGATGGATGGATGGATGGACATTCTACTGCAAGTAATTTATGGTAGATGCTGCTACAATGCTGTGGTATGGTTTAATTTGAAGTTGGCATCCTCACCGCACTGTTTTCATGTTTAACTGTCATGCAACGAGCATGGCTGTGAATGGCTTGACTTTTTTCCTAATGTGTAAACTTTAGACAACCTAAGCAAAAAAAAAAAAAAAAATCAGGCATTTTTTTTTCTTGGCTCAGATAAGTGCCATTTTTTTTAGGGCTTGTTCTAGTCCTAGTCACTTGTGTACTTCACTGCACTTGTGGATTAAAAAGCCAAAAAATACAAAATAGATCTTGTGCTGTGCAGACACGACAAAAATAAACTATGGGTGTAGAACTGCGTGTTGAGTAAATGAACTTATTTTTCAAAGGTTATTATTTGATAAACTTAAGAAGTAAAGACTTTATAATTCAAATTAACCTAATGGCAAAAAAAAGAATCAAGGGATAAAGTGTTATAATTAGACGGTTATTTATGATGTTTATATTGTATTATTAACAATATAAATTTCATTACGGTGTAAAATAGGCATGGGACAATATCTGACGGTATGATAAACTTGAGCAAAAATATCATAGTATAGCGGTATCACAGTGTATAATTACAGCATCATTTCATGTCGACGTGAATTTATTTTCCACTCACACGATCACGGCTTACTCGCCCCCCCCCCCCCCCCCCCCGCCCCCCCCCCCCCCCGCCCCCCCTGCCCCCCCCTCTCTCTCGCGCTTGCTCTCTGCAAACTCGTAGCTTACTCGTGTTTGAACGGGGGAAAAGTTTGATTCGTTCGCCTTTTTAACCCACATTTTTGTTCAATAGACTGCTAATGTCCTACCTTGAGCGATATCACGTAAAACGCTCCATGAAAGTAGCATAAACAAACATGTTATCCACGTTACCCGCAGTAGTTAGCTGCAGTAGCTAACTTATAGTGACACTGAAGCAAACAAACTAGGAAGTCCGACTGCACGCTGCAGTTGACCATTAAGACAGACAATGGGAGAGAGAAAAAAAAACTTAACGGTTTTGATAGATTTGGACGGTTTTAAATAACCGCGACTTTCAAAATTGCAATACAGTATATTGCCAATACGGTTATCCACCCATGCCTATAGTGTAAATAGATGTTTTATATCAGATCAACATATTTTGACACTTTGTAGAAGGCGGAAGATAACGCTGAAATGTGTGAGGTAAAGAAATATTAAGATTTTAAAGGTTTTTTTTTTCATTTTTAAATTTTTAAGTCTCTCACTGTCTGATAAAAAAGGAAAATAGTTGATACTAAACTAATGATATACATATTTTTTTATGTATAACAGTAGGTCTAGTAATCGCTATGTTACATGGGAAGCGCTGCTCAGATGGAAGCCGACATGTTTCTTTTAGCTAAGAAAACTTTCTTGTGTGCAGCGAACTGAGTTTCTGGTTTGTAGGCCAATCACAAATAAAAACAGAAAAAAAAGAAGAAATAGAAGGAACATTGAGAATTGGAGGGGTTTCAGGAGGTGGACTCTTCCAAATGGACTTTCTTAACTTTCTTTATTTCTTTAGGAAAGCTATGGAGACTTTCCTTATTTTTTTTAAAATCTCCTTTGACTGCAAATTCCATCTAAAAGCCAACCAATACGCCATTTTGGCACCTTTTCAGTCATTCAAAAGCCTCTGCTCCTTCTTTACACCTCCTACCTTCACCAACCTCAGACCGAACTCTTCACCATGGCAGAAAAGGCCTTTCAGACTGTCGCCCCACAACTTTGGAATGCCATACCAGACACCCCGTGGCTTCCACAAAATGTAGATGTCTTTAAAAGGGGCTTGGGGACTTTTTTTCAAAGGGCCTATTAGACCTCTTATAATGACAATTGCAAAACTGATTCTTAAACTCTGTTATACTCTGTCGTAAGTGGTTATTTAAACCTTCATATGTTCGTCCTGACGGGAACAGCGTTATTTCAGCCTCTTATATATGTTACTGTTTTTTTAATCCCCTACTGCAGCACATTGCTATTTCCTTAAAATGTAAAGGGAATTATAAGTTAAAAGTTATTACAGTATTATTATTATTATTATTATCATCAGTAGTAGTAGTAGTAGTAGTAATTGTTTTAATAGCAGAGGTCAGTGGCTGTATTTCGAGACCTAATTCTCATTAGCTAGCTAGAAGAAAAAGCTTTAGTTGGACAGTCTCATATCATAGTGCTTGAATGGCTTAGAATGTTGTGGTCTAAATGTTTTGTTTTTTTATTTAAGTTTTTAATTCATGACTTCATAGTTGTAATAGTCAAACCAGGCTGCTACAAAAAGCCTCCTCAATATGTTAAAGGGATACTAAACTTTAGACATTTTCAGAAATAAATCGATAATATGTTGACTATGTTAAGAAGTTTCTGATTATACTTAACGATTTCGTGTTTGTATTGTTCTGTTATTACTATTCACGCCTGGACATGTTTCTCCTGTGGTCATGTGATCTTCGTAGCAACCGCCTAGCAACCAATCACAAGTTGTTTTTCATTCCTCCACTACCAATCAGGACTCCGTTTACATTATCATAGGTTGTTTTGCTCTTTCAACGGTCAGTCGGCAGGTATCGTTGTAACGGACAGTCATTTTCTGCTTTCAATTATTCGGTGGATTATCACATTCCTTTCATCATTATTCCGTGCGTCCATGAGAATGTAAGTACAGTGTGAATATGTTGTCTGTTCGTGGGTTTGGATACATGTTTACGTTTGCAGTGCTTCACTTTGTCCATTAACGTCTAAGTTGTTATTGCATTTAAGTTTGGTATAATTGCTAAAGGCAAATATACCGTACTTTTCATACTTCACTTTTAGTATTCATGTCAAAGTTACATCCCCAAATGTGCGTATTTGTCGAATGTTTGCCGTGTGTGCCGACGTGATTCTTACTAGTAAGGGAGTGACGTCACCGCCCACCTATTCATCTCCATTAACCCTTTCCTACCTAATGCACATTTGGAACGATTGGGTTTAATTAATTCTTCCTATCATTGTACGGTATGTTTGCCTGTATTGTTTATGTTATTCTATGCTAATATAGAGTAATGTGAGAATATGATGTAACATATTGTACAATTTTAGTTATGTTAGTTATTGTTTAGTGAATGTTCTCTGCTCTCCTTTGCAGAGACCACACACATACAATCACAAACAATCAATCAATCACATTACAACAATCACACATAGAAAACACCTACACACCCTCACACACACCAACCCAGATAAATAAATAGAACATTATATACAAATAAAGAGTGGCATGAGAGTGTGCATCATCTTTATGTTCTGGCCGGACAACCTGATAAGATTGAGGATCCTCTGAATCAATCAAATACAGTCCTTTCAAGGAGGTCACAAGTTTGGGCGCTATTCCGACACCTCCATTACATGGTCCTTCGAGCCGGATCCTTAGTTTTATCAGTTCAACAATGGCTGCTGCTCGTCCTCGCCGTGAAGTACAACGGCCTCGCCACTTTGATGACTTCCTGGTGACTCTCCCGCCGCGTCATCTTCCTTCTCACACTCCTCATGACCACTCCACCGTGGGAGCAGCTCATCAACCACCTGCTCCAATCAGCGATCCACCTTCAGTTACACCTGCTCTTCAGAACTTCAGCTCCGAAGCCGTGATGTCAGCTCTACAGGAGATGAGGGAAGAGAACAACCAGCTCCGACGTGACATGCAGAATCTCTTCCACTCTCTCTCGCTGAGGTCCACGACTCCGTCACAACGACCTACCTCAATGCATTCAGCTCAGGTTGAGGACCGTGCTGCCTCATTTGCATTCCCTTGTCCTCCGGCGAGAACATCTACTCCCAACCATAAACCTCACGCACCAGTGGATGAACTCCCACCATGGCCTGAAGTATGGCCAATGCCTCCGCCAATGGAACTACCTCCTCCTCCTCCACCGGAGGAACTCCTGCCGCCGCCTCCGGTGCCAAACCTGCATTCTTATGGGACGGGACTGCAATCCACTCCATATTATGTTGAGCCATACACTGCTACTCAACAGCTGTCCTCTGTAGAGTCCACCTATAGAGGACCCAAACCGCAAATACCTTGCTTCACAGATGATGATCCACGCCAGTTTGCCCGTCTAAAGATTGCACTGGATAATATCCTTCCCAGCGATGCTACAGAGCGATTCAAGTACCAAATACTGGTTGATCACCTCAAACATGAAGACGCTCTTCTCATTGCTGATTCTTACTGCCATTGTTCAACTCCCTTTTCGAAAACGATGGCCGCACTTACTGAAATGTATGGGCAGCCACATAAGCTAGCGCTGCAGCGGATCAATGACGTCCTGGCGGAGCCTCTAATTCGTAGCGGAGACAGCCGAGGATTTCGTCTTTTTGGTCTCAAAGTCAGATCACTGGTCGGCATGCTCCAGCAACTAGGCAGAGAGGGCAGGACTGAGTTGGAATGCGGTTCTCACACTTCACGTCTTCTTACTAAGCTGCCTCATGAGCTCAGAGCGCAGTTCAGGCGGTTCATTGATCCCATCCGCACCCCGATTCCAACGCTGGTGCACTTCTCGGATTGGCTTGAATATGAAGTCCGTGTTCAGGATGAAGACTTCACTTCTCCACATTCTAGGCCCTCAAGAGACGAGCGTCGGAAAGTTCCTAAAGCCAAGCCGCAGAACTTCAGTGGACGTACTACCACGGTTCTCCTCGGCTCAGATCCAGCTCCTAAGCCACTTGAGTCCTTTTCACAAGTCCGTTCAACGAGGAACAACAAACAAGAGAAACCAAAGAAATATTGCCCTTTCTGTGATAATGAGCAGCATTACTTCAATCAGTGCACAGAATTCAAAGAGTTCACAACAGATCAGAAAGCATCCTGGATCAGAACTGGTAAGCGCTGCTGGAGGTGTGGCAGAAACCATTTAGCTGCTCAATGCTACCTCAAAGCTAAATGTCAACAGTGCAATCAGATACACCTTGACGTACTCCATGACGTCAACGTTGCCACCACCACCAAATCCAAGCCACCAGAACCAGATTCTGTCCAACCAGCTACCTACTATCTCGACCCAGACCTAAGAAGTAGCTGTGTTCTACTGAAAATGGTCAAAGTTCTTCTCCACAAGGGTCAGCACAAACTCGAGACATATGCCATTTTAGATGATGGCTCTGAGCGCACAATCCTTCTTCACAGTGCTGCTCAGGCGCTAAACCTTCAGGGACCAACTGAGGACTTGGCTCTTAGAACAATCCGCAGAGACTTAAAGACTGTACCAGGGAGGTCAGTGTCATTCTCCATATCGTCAACCGCTTATCCTCAGAAACGGTTTCACATTCACAATGCGTTCTCTGCGACAGAACTAGGCCTCTCCAAACATTCTCATCCTGTTGAGGCATTGCAGAAGACCTATCGCCATCTTAGAGGCCTCCCACTCCATTCAGTCAGTCAAGCTCAGCCACTTCTCCTTATTGGCTCTGACTATCCTCATCTCATCACTCCAGTGGAACCTGTACATTTGGGCCCACCAGGGGGCCCCGTGGCATTAAAGACACGCCTAGGATGGACGCTACAGGGTCCTGCCAAAGTCTTGATGCATCAGCCATCAACACCTCAGTGTCTTCTCATCAACACTTCGACCTCTTCTGCTGACATTCTCAGTCATGTGTCCCGATTGTGGCAGGTGGACATTCTTCCCTATAGGAGTGAGAAGCTTGTCACCAGGTCCAAGCAGGACAATGCAGCAATCAAACTTCTGGAGGAGAAGACAGTCAGAGTTGAAATCGAGAACGTCCAAAGATATGCCACCCCTCTGCTGTGGAAGGACGGTCTTCCGCCACTCAATTGCCCCAAGGAAGCTGTCATGAGCCTCCTGCGCGGCACTGAGAGCCGCCTTTCCAGAGATGCAGCGAAGGCCAATTCTTACTGCCAAGAGATCAAGAAGCTTGTGGACTCAGGCTATATCCGAAAGCTCGGATCTTCTGAAGAGAAAAGTACCAATTCTTGGTACATCCCACATCACATGGTCCATCACAACGGCAAAGACCGTATTGTTTTCAACTGCTCTTTCACGTTTCAGAATAATAGTCTGAATGAGCATTTGCTTCCTGGACCAACTCTGAGTTCCAGTCTCCTTGGTGTCCTGCTCCGTTTTCGGCAATATCCCATTGCAGTGAGCAGCGACATTAAGGGCATGTTTCATCAGGTCCGCCTCCTTCTTGAAGACCAGCCTTATCTCCGCTTTCTTTGGAGGGACCTGAACCGCAATGCAAAGCCTGACATTTATCAGTGGCAAGTTCTTCCTTTTGGGACAACATGCAGTCCTTGCTGCGCAACTTTTGCCCTGCAAAAGCATGTTGTTGATCACAGTAGTCCAGAAGAAGACACTCGGCAGTCAGTTGAGAACTGCTTTTATGTCGACAATCTCCTTCAAAGCTTCCAATCCATATCAGAAGCAAAACAGCTGGTCACCAAGCTCCAGAGCTTGCTCCAGTTGGGAGGCTTCGAATTGCGTCAGTGGGCCACCAACGTGCCTGAAGTCATCAGTCACATGCCACCCGAGATCACGTCAGAAAGCCAAGAACTATGGCTTTCGATAGATGGCGCTGATCCCCCAGAACGCACTCTAGGGCTGCACTGGCACTGCAAATCTGACACCCTCACCTATCGTGTCCGCCACACTGAGCAACCAGAGCCTACAATGCGCAACATCTACCGAGTCCTAGCTCGACAGTATGACCCCCTGGGGTTACTCATTCCGTACACCACACGAGCTAAGATCTTGGTGCAAAGGCTCTGGGTGAAGAAAAGGGACTGGGACGATCCTCATCTGCCGGAGGATCTCCTCCAGCTTTGGCATGATTGGGTGAGTGAACTTCCATCACTTCCTCATATTACTTTCAAGCGCTGTTATGTTCACTCAGGTACCGATCTCTTAGCGGCATCTCAGAGCATTCACGTTTTCTCGGATGCTTCAGAGCAGGCCTATGGGTCGGTAGCCTACCTGCGCACTGTCAGCAACAATAGTGAAATTCAGGTGGCCTTCTTAGCGGCCCGTTCTCGTGTTGCTCCAGCTCGCCAACTTTCCATCCCACGACTAGAACTATGCGCTGCCCACATTGGAGCTCAGCTTGGCAGAGTCTTGAAACGCGAGCTCACTATTTCCATTGACAAGATCACCTACTGGACCGACTCTACCACTGTGTTGTCTTGGCTACAATCTCCTTCATGCCGCTACAAGGTGTTTGTCGGTACCAGAGTCGCAGACATTCAGGAGTTAACTGAGAGCAGTTCATGGCGCTATGTCCCCTCTAGCGAGAATCCTGCTGACGATATCACTCGTGGAATGACCCTGTCACAGATTCGAACCAACAAACGCTGGAGCTCCGGACCCGCCTTTCTCCTCAATGCTGAATCTACTTGGCCTTCCAGCCCAGATACTGTTGATCTTGAAGATAAAGTTGAGCTGCGCAAAGCCAAATTCTGTGGCCTCATCAACACTACCCTTACTCCACTTGTGCCTGATGTCAGTCGGTTCACTTGTTTCAGAGATCTTTTGGAAGCTACAGTTAGAGCAAGTTACGGGGCGGCCACAGACCCACAACCATCAGCTGAATCTTTCCGACAAGCTGAACTCTCCCTCCTCCGACAAGTTCAAATGGACTGTTTTCCAGAGGAATTTGCTCTCCTTTCCTCTCAAAAGATCATCCAGTCCAGCAGCAGATTACTTACTCTGTCGCCGGAATATGACTCAGAAACTCAGCTGATCCGGGTTGGGGGCCGACTCCGACGGTGTGAGTCCATCAACCCAGAAACGTTGCATCCTGTCGTCCTAGACTCACATCATCCTATCACAAAGTTGATCATTGCAGACTACGACAATAAACTTGCCCATCCAGGTCCGGAGAGAGTTTTTGCCGAACTGCGTCGAAGGTTCTGGATCCTACGGGGCAGAGAGGCAGTCCGCAAGCATCAACACCATTGCTCAGAGTGCCGCAAGTGGCGCAGTCAACCGATTATTCCCAAAATGGCCGACCTCCCACCTTCCAGTTTGAGGCTCCATCGACCAGCTTTCCACTCAACCGGAATGGACTGTTTTGGACCTTTTACTATAAAGATAGGGAGGCGCAATGAGAAACGATGGGCTATCATATTCAAGTGCCTCACTACACATGCAGTGTACTTGGATCTGCTGGCCAGCATGGACACCGATTCCTTCCTCATGAGTCTGCGACGCTTCATCTCCAGACGGGGAAAACCCCACGAGTTGCTTTCTGATCAGGGCACAAATTTCAAAGGTGGCAACTCAGAACTCCAAGAGGCTTTCAATGCCCTCGCTCCTGACCTTCAGTCACAACTCGCCAGCCAACAGATTCACTTCCACTTCAACCCGCCAAGTGCCCCTCATTTCGGAGGCTCCTGGGAGCGGGAAATTCGCTCCATCAAATCTGCATTACGTGCCATTTTAGGATCTCGAACTGTCACTGAGGAGGTCCTAAGAACCACCCTTATCGAAGTGGAAAGCATCATAAATTCCAAACCCCTGGGATACACCTCCTCCGATGTAGCAGACCCAGATCCAATCACTCCCAACATGCTGCTGATGGGGCGGCTGGATCCGTGCACTCCACAAGTAGTGTACTCTGAGACCGAGCTTCTCAGTCGTCGCAGATGGCGACACTGTCAGGTCCTTGCGGACCAGTTTTGGACCCATTTCATCAGGAACTACTTACCATCTCTCCAGAGCCGCTCCAAGTGGCAACAGGACCGTGAGGACATCTCTGTTGATGCCATTGTGCTAGTGATTGACCAGCAGCTTCCACGTGCCCTGTGGCCAGTTGGTAAGGTCACAGCTGTTTTTCCTGGTGCAGACGGTAAGATCCGCACTGCTGAAATACAGGTCAAGGACAGATCCTACACCAGACCTGTTTCGAAACTCATTCTCCTCCCTGCACTTCCCCAAGACATTCCAGACTGATGTTCTTTAACTTTGCTGTGCAAAGTTGGGGCGGCTGTTAAGAAGTTTCTGATTATACTTAACGATTTCGTGTTTGTATTGTTCTGTTATTACTATTCACGCCTGGACATGTTTCTCCTGTGGTCATGTGATCTTCGTAGCAACCGCCTAGCAACCAATCACAAGTTGTTTTTCATTCCTCCACTACCAATCAGGACTCCGTTTACATTATCATAGGTTGTTTTGCTCTTTCAACGGTCAGTCGGCAGGTATCGTTGTAACGGACAGTCATTTTCTGCTTTCAATTATTCGGTGGATTATCACATTCCTTTCATCATTATTCCGTGCGTCCATGAGAATGTAAGTACAGTGTGAATATGTTGTCTGTTCGTGGGTTTGGATACATGTTTACGTTTGCAGTGCTTCACTTTGTCCATTAACGTCTAAGTTGTTATTGCATTTAAGTTTGGTATAATTGCTAAAGGCAAATATACCGTACTTTTCATACTTCACTTTTAGTATTCATGTCAAAGTTACATCCCCAAATGTGCGTATTTGTCGAATGTTTGCCGTGTGTGCCGACGTGATTCTTACTAGTAAGGGAGTGACGTCACCGCCCACCTATTCATCTCCATTAACCCTTTCCTACCTAATGCACATTTGGAACGATTGGGTTTAATTAATTCTTCCTATCATTGTACGGTATGTTTGCCTGTATTGTTTATGTTATTCTATGCTAATATAGAGTAATGTGAGAATATGATGTAACATATTGTACAATTTTAGTTATGTTAGTTATTGTTTAGTGAATGTTCTCTGCTCTCCTTTGCAGAGACCACACACATACAATCACAAACAATCAATCAATCACATTACAACAATCACACATAGAAAACACCTACACACCCTCACACACACCAACCCAGATAAATAAATAGAACATTATATACAAATAAAGAGTGGCATGAGAGTGTGCATCATCTTTATGTTCTGGCCGGACAACCTGATAAGATTGAGGATCCTCTGAATCAATCAAATACAGTCCTTTCAAGGAGGTCACAAGTTTGGGCGCTA
Organism: Hippichthys cyanospilos; assembly: GCF_059441005.1. NCBI lineage: Eukaryota > Metazoa > Chordata > Actinopteri > Syngnathiformes > Syngnathidae > Hippichthys > Hippichthys cyanospilos. The sequence continues at coordinate 14,151,909 of NC_142378.1, read as the reverse complement.
TTCCGACACCTCCATTACAGACTATATTATCATTATTTACAATAGTTATTTATTTTCATGAACAGCTGAATTAATACTTTACAAAACAAGTTTTTCCACTTGCTGTCATCTTAAAATGGCATCACGTGTGTTCTACACACTGGTAATGGCCAATCACGACTCACCTGTTTTCTGGGATTTGTCTTGTGACATTTGCAGTGATTGGTTATTACCTTAGCCATTGTCATTTTAAAGTGGCAGCTGATGTTAAATTGTGTTTGTAAAGGTATTAATGTAAATAAAAAATCATTGTGTCATCAAAATAACTGTAGACAAAGTATGTATGTATGTATGTGTGTGTGTGTGTGTGTGTGTGTGTGTGTGTGTGTATGTATGTATGTATGTATGTATGTATGTATGTATGTATGTATGTTTGTTTGTTTGTTTGTTTGTTTCAAGAGGACACATGAATAAATTGCTAGTCAGTTGTGATCTAGTACATATGAAAGGCCCGTCTGAGCCAAGAATGACCTGCAAGCAAAGAAGGAACAGACTACGGAAAAATACTCTAGTATAGTACTACTGCGAAAAACTCAACCCAGTGCAACTGATAATCAGTGTGCACTCTAAAGTAAGACATTATTTTGTTACAGACAGTATACAATACAGTATTGATCCAGTAAACCAATCTGTGCTTCGTTGCCCATACAATGCAAACCCACACACACACAACCACGATCGCCTCACTTTCCATATGACGACTGCTATTTACTCAAGCCATTTAAATGTTTTGGTGAGGGCAAATCATATATGATTTTGCAGCTCTTCGGAACTTAACGACTTTATAGAATCCGGTGCGCATTTAATGAGTACAATATATACGTTTATATCGCAGCATTAACTAGTGATGTAGTTATAGAGGCATTATTACATCGGTTACATTATAACCTAAGAATTGTGTTACTGGTATCGCCCTAGTCACGTACATTGCGTATATTGTGGGTGATCGCGTTCATCTCGTAACGATGCGATCACTCTCGAAACCAGCAGGGCCTCGTCTTCCTGTACGGCTATTGTGAAAACTGAGACACATATGAACGAACTCCAAATATGAACTGCTAGCATTTCAACTATCCTAGCTTGATCGACATCCTTTAGCCTACTTCTCGAGCCACTTCGTAACACTAACCTAGCAAACGAGCAACACTGAACACGAAGTGGACAGGAAATGACAGCTGTGTACGTGACATGACGAAAAATGACAACTTTTTCGAAATAAACGTTGCGTGATGCAGTCACTTACCAACAAGCTTCTTAGCCAGACAGCTGGCAGGTTACTTCCGTTTCGTTCAGAACATTTGACGCTCCGAACAACTTAAAAACAGGAACTGGACTGTTTTTAAGCCTTTGAAAAATCAATCATCGAGAATCTGACGATAAAATACAGAAGAAAACATCTAGGACTAATGGCACTTGGTTTCTTGCGCGTGTTTTTCCCCCAAGTTTTCGAGAGCTATAGACGACAGACTGGTGCGCTTTCCTGACTAACACCGTCCGCTTTCCCGTAAACTACGCTGCGGCCATGTGAAAACGAAAGCTGATTGGCCATTCGGGCCATCACTCATGGTGACGCAATCAACCATTCGACGCCCTGGCTTGTACTATACTGTAAAAAAAACGATAATTCAAGTTGAAAATGACATTTATTTAAAGTCTTTTAGTATATAAGTACGACTGCGAAAATGTCCCCACTATCGCAAGATCCATCAAAATTGTGTGTTGGATCAGAGGTTATTCGTAACAATATTTGGCATTACAGTACATTATTGTTTAGTTTGCAGCGGTGCCAGATCGGAGTCTTGTTCTTAGATTTTTTTTAAACAAATGCCGTAGTTGAAGTAAAATGGATTGATATATTGAGATTGTAACATTGATGCAATAAACGCAACAAGTATAACTTATGTTTTGTGTATTAAGTCGTCATAATATAAAATATAGCATTTTATTGTAGAATTTGAGAGCTAGCTTGCTTTGGTATAAACTCCTAATATATGCTATCTGAGCAACACATCCCTATTGGTTTGCTAATGTAATCCACTTTAAAAATGCAGTTTGTTAATTACAGCAACTATGTACACCTTACACTTTGTTTGGTTTATTTTTACAGGGTTAATAAATTATTCAGTACCAGAATGTTGTAGTTTACAGGCAGGCATATTACAGCGCATGTACCATGCGTAATTCTTGGGAGACAAGTTCTTAATAAAGCCACAATGGTGACTCTGTTGCAGCATCAATTTGGTTTACGTTCTTTCATTTTGCTGCTTTTATTTCGACCAGGGTCCAGATCACACCCACAGAATCTTATCTCATTGATTTACCTTTTTTGCTGTTTCTTTTCACATCAATTGCAGCGGTTGAAAAAGTAGGACGCCCATTTTGACAAAACAAGGAATAGAAAGTACTGTAGCGATATCCATGTAAATATGGCTCATATAGAAGAGATGTGTTGACAATATGCACAAACATTTTAATGCAAATAAATGTTTATTATAAAAAATATACACATAACAAAAAAAACTGAATCCTGTTGTCACAAATTATGCTTTACTGACATTAAATGAAATAATCAGTGAACCAAACATGTAAAATGAGCACAATAGATGTTGTACATACTCACGTTTGCACACGATGTGAAAAAAAGGAGATTGCCTTAGGTCCGCTGAGTAAGTGTAAAGTTGGCATCCATCCTTCAGTTATCACAGTACTGTACCTTCGATGGGGACAGCATCAGCACTGTGATAACTGAACCAGGGCAGCCTGTCAAATCTAGAAGTCTTCAGGTATCCACTATCATCTGTGGGATAATGGGTCACAGGTATGTCAAAAGGTTTTTCTTTTGCCTATTATATCTTTTAGTGATAGAACTCTAAACAAATAATATCATACAGAAATGCAGACATTTTGACTAAGCAATTAGTATGGAATTAATGACTGTGATTTTCTTTACCTAAATTCTACTCAACCTTTATATGAGCTAAAGCACATATTGCCCGAGAAATATCTCACATCACACTACCAAATAAAAAATTAATTGAAAGTACAAGTACATATCAACCTGCTGAAATGACCTCATCTCCAATCAATTTATGTACGCTGTGAAAAGTGGACCTGTCAAGCTGAACACAATTCTGATATAGGAAGGAAGAAAGCAAGACACATACAGAGAACATTAAATGATCATTTTCAGGCCAATTAAGTTCAATTTCATGATTGCCCATAACATACCTGCTGACCTATCACAACACTCCAATGTGCAGCACAGTAACTGGGAATCACCGCTTTAGTTTTAGTTCGCTATAGCAACACATGGCAGCCTTTTCTTCTGGTTGTTGAACCTATTTCCAATTCGGCAAACTTTGAGAAACTAATATGAAATGTAACTTGTCTCCAGCATGTGGTTAGTGTTAGGACAGTTTGGCTTTCACCTACAAGCATTTTTGTACAGTAGATAGCACTGTGAGTAAGCAAGTCACTCAAAGGTAGGAACATAGGAAAAGAAGTTTAGGAGGTCCAATTAACACCCAATTTCCATTAAAAAAAAAAAAAATCAATGTTTCTTTTTTAATATTTAAAATTTCCGAATCCCAAATTTGGAGATTTCATTACCTTTAAGCTCCAGTAATTGTAAACATAGTACAGTATGTATCCTTATGATTATAGGATTACAGTACTGTTGGCACCCAGTTAATTGCTTAAAAACTGCAAGGAATACAAAAATGAAAAAGCAAAAAAAAAAATCTCTGGTGTGTTGCACTATGACTGTAAAAAATAACAAACATTTAAATTAAATGTTTATTTTTTGTGTATTATTTTTCTTTTTCAAATGTAGTTCTAAATATGACGATTTGTGGCACTCTTGTACTTTTTTTCTGTAGCTCAAAATACGCAACCCAACAAGACGTGGATAAATCCCGGAAAAGTTATTGAAGAAAGCAGAATGACAGCTGTACACCCCAAAGGCGATTGAATGATGACAGAACATCTATTTAATTACAAGAAAAATTTGATAGCAATCAATTGATCAAAAGAAAAAAAAACCCTGAGTGCGAATGTAAATCCTGCAACAAAATTCTTGTAACTTCTTTTGACTTCTAGGCTATTTTTTTTTAGCTCCTCCATGGCTTCCAAAAGCTTGTCAGACAAAATGTTATCACCAGCATATTTCCTTGGCACGAATGTGCAACAAGATGGCGCCAAAGTGTAGGGTGGTTCATAAATCGGTCATTTTACATTACTCAATGACCGTGGAAGACGTGATAACCAAACTTATATTTTCTGAAAGCTATTGAGCTTTGTTTTTGTGGAAAGAAAAATCTGAGTACAAAAATCCCATCTGTGGATGTTTCATTAAAATGTTCACTAATGTTCAATATGTGTGCTCTTGGGTATGAGTTTTTTCAGTTAAAACCTGTCACTTGGTTGTGTCATAAGCCAACAATTACAAGCGGGGAGATGTACTTGAGTAAAGTGAAAACAAAAAACAGGGGAGCTGCATTTGCCACTTTCAGCAATTAACTGAATAGCACATACTATCAAAAACAGAACTACAAGTAAGTGTCACATTTAAAACTTGAGATCTAAATGACCAAAGGGCTGGCAACCATATACACGAAAAGATATTTTTGGACTTTCCACATGAACAATATACACCAGCAGCCCCAATAAACTCTTCTAACATCTTAAGTAAAGATAATACTGTATACTGTATATTGTTGACAATTGTTTGTTTTTAATCCCTTTCTGTGTTTAAAAAAACAGCCTGTTGCATTCATGAAATTAGTACAGAGTAAACAAAATGTAATGTCTACATCCAGCAAGAACATTTTTGAACTCAGAAAAAAAAGACGCTTGGTTGAAGTGTACCATAAAACATATGTTGATTGATATACACTTGAAATAAGGATTATTTCACTTAACTATGTCTTTTTTTTCCCCCTAAATCATAGCCTATTGATAAAATTTACCAGTCTACAGTAATTTTTGTTGCTGAACCTCAGCGCATAGCATTGGGTGCATCGGGATGGATGAGGTTACTTTCATCTTGACACACAAGTGTCATCAGTGAGGCGGGAGCATGGTTTGCTTTTCAGAAACTTTTCTTGGATGTATCGATGGCATCCCTACAGAGTCATATAGCTGAATAAATATTACCGCCAGATATCGCACATTGCCGGTTGTGATGCATATTTTGGGCTGGGGGGATTGCTTGAATGTTTTGAAATCAATATAATCTTCAAGTTTAGAATTACATTTAAAAAGGAATTTCCAAAGAAAACTCATTCAAATGTTCATTATTTCTCTTCCAAAGTCACAATACATGCCGCAAAGCAAAGTTGGTTATGTTATGTTATGTTATGTTATGTAGAAAAAATAAATAAATAAATAAATAAAAATATATGTACTCCCTCACAGGTTGCTATGGACAATTTCATCGAGTCATTTGTTTGGTCATTATTGATGAAACAAACAAAGTGTGTATTTTAGTATTCATACCAGTAGCAAAGGGCGAGTGACGTCAGACTTGTTATGATCTCGTCGCAGGCTCCACCCCCTCGGGTGGCGTCTGTGGTACGTGGCGGCTCCTCCTCCTCCTTCTCAGTCCAGCCTTCTGCACTTCATGTAAACAACTCCATTAACCCCGCAGCTCGACCAACTAGCAGACTCACTATGTCCCAGGGTGAGGTGAATGGCGACAATGTGCCACAAAAACACTGCCAAACGCGTTGTCACAGTAACATAGCTGTTGTCAACACCAACTGTTTATTTTCATATCAGAAGGTTGTGATGTTCACCTCACGGTGACCACCAACCTGGTGAATATTTTATATGTAAAGACTGGATTGTTGCGACATATGTAAACTGCTACGCAATAAAAACTAGAAGAACGTCGAAAATATGACAAGCGCACCCTTGATTGTTGCACTTTTAGTCAAATAAAAGTAAACACAAATGCGACAGTATTTACGGTTTTAGATATGTATGCTATATTTTTTACATGGGATGAATGGTTTTACATGAGAAAAGTACTATAATGATACGCAATAGTGTGCAGCCAAACGTTGACGCCCAACGTTTCGCGCACTCACACATACACAGGCGCACACACCCCTTTACGAATAAAAACAAACAGAATGCTACAAGATCCTATAATCAGATTTTCGTTTTCTGACCACCACGGAAGCATCGGAACATAATATTATTATTTGACTCACTTACCTGCTTTCCGCCCGTTTAGCGTCCGGTGTTTACATGAATATTTTTAATGACGCAGCAAGAGCACACGAAGCAACGTGATTGTCGCCATTTTTTGTTGTTATTGAATTCTCCAAAGCCATGTGACAAGATGATGCTCGCGGTTTTAAAAATAGACTTCCGATTGCGGAAAAGATAATTGAGAGGGAAAAAATGTTTCAAATAAGACGGAAGCAGGTTGATCCTCCGACTTGTTATGGATTAGTCTGCTTGCTGACTGAAGGCGTGCGCAATATTTGACAGCTCGGGGACGGAGCTACACGGCTTGCAACAAGTAATACAAAAACATCATTCCTGTTAAGGCGAAAGACACTCTGGTGGATCAGACTCCAGAAAAATAAGTTTTAGCTTAGAAATTTTGTCAACAAGTGGCATATTACGTTCTACCATTTCAGACCCACCTCTTTTTCCCAAACCAATAAACCAGGGGTCTCAGGGTCTCAAACTCATATATATATATATATATATATATATATATATATATATATATATATATATATATATATATATATATATATATATATATATATATATATATATATATATATATATATATATATATATATATATATATATATATATATATATATATATATATATATATATTTTACACACACTCAGAGATGTACAATTTCTTGGTGAGCATTTTACATTTTTTTGATGGTTCGTCAGTCATAGTCGTCAGTGCCCCGCCCCCCTTTCTGTTGTCATCGGTCCGCCATTTGTGTGTATGTATGTATGTATGTCACCTCTGCTCATTTCAAGGAGTATAGTGAAGTGTAAAGAAAACTTAACAGAATAAAATGATGCTGTAGTGTCACATTTTGGACACTGCCCATCTAATTACACCAATGACAGAAGCAGTTGAAAACTCACACAGTCATGCTGTCACATCAAATACAGAAGCGCTCTGCGCTAACTGCTGAGCTGCAAGTCACTCAGCAAACTTTTTGACATATCCTTTCCTGTGTGTTTTCTTTCCAACCTCAGGCGCGCTAGGATGTGATTGCCACAGCTGCAGGGAACATACTGTGAACATGTACTTTTGCACTGTTTTTAAAAAAATAGCCACATAACTCAATATAAATGACCATGAAAGCCTAAGGAAGGATTTTTCTTCTGTTTTGCATTTTTCTTCAGGTTTAATTAACAACAGCATGCCAATCAATCCAACTCAACCCCGTTAATAACATCAAAAGAAGACAATAATAATTACTTTTTGGAAATCAAGTTTGTCTTTGACTAGTACATCTAACACAGCTACCATGTACTCTTCAGAAACAACTTTAACACTGATTTATTACACTTTTATTACAGTACTCTGTATTGTCGAGTAATACTAAAACAAGTATTTAAAACTAAATGTTTAAATTGACATGGGTTTATTCAGAAATATTTTTAAAATAAATGCTAAATATATATGGTATTGTGTGGAATACTGTACTGACATACAGGGCACATACAGTACTTACAAAGGCTGTGTCAAAAACAGCAATGTAGAATTATATGACAAACAATATATTTCGTTAAATGTGTAACGTTGAACGGCCATTACCAAAATTTATTATTATAGATAAGTGCCTGAAAAGTTTTTATTTTTTTCTGGAATGACATTTTTTGCAAGAGAAGATTCTGTGTCAGATACATTGAAAAAGACAACGTATTATCTCAGAAAGTAGAAAATAGTCAGAAACACTGCCGACTGTTGGAAAAGTAGAACATTGCGGTTGGCAATGGAGAGCAAAGTTAATGAATTAATGAAGCAATAATAGTCCAGTAAAACATTATTGTATATAAATTGAACAGCACGACTGAATTCATACCTAATGCATCTTTTTTTCAGTAAAAGGATAGTCCGTGAAGGCTTTGCAGAATACATATGAAAAAGCTGCTCAATGTTTGTGATTGTTTGATGTATTAGACAGTGTGCATCTGTTGGATACACTGATTTTCAGTGAAAAAAAGTTCTCTTTACCACCAAAAACGCCACTAGAAAAGAAAAAAAAACTACAAATACCACATTGCCCCGAGGCATGCGTGAATGTGAATCATTCATCCGCATTTTTCCTGGATGATGTGCGCAGCAAAAATGGGGCGTTGTAGAGACTCTCACTTCCATTCGTGGATAAGTTGTTTTTAGAAGACGGATACTACCGTAATGTAAGCAAAAGAAGACCTTTAAGAAAAAAAGGAAACACGGGTTTGGGGTTGGAGTAGTCAAGGAAATGGGCATCAAGAAAGGTCTTTGCGCAAAGGTCCGAACATTTCCGAGATGAAGAGAAATTGATTCTACCATCCTACCGTTTGAGCAGGGGTCGCTACCGCTCATGCGTGGAACTTGTTGGGAGTTTCCCATTTTAACGAGGTAATTTTGGTTGCGTCTCTTGCAAAGAGTAAACGGGACAAGTAACGTTAATCCGTGCAAACGGAAGCAGATTTTTGTTTGCTTTTTGAGGGAAGGACATGGCCAAGTTGTTCCGCGCTGCTATCATGGGTCCTCCGGGATCCGGCAAAGGAACCATATCAGAAAGAATTGCGCAAAGCTTCGGCTTGCAGTATTTATCCAGTGGTCACTTTTTACGCGAGAACATTGCAGCGAATACAGGTAAGATCAACTTTAACCATCGCCACACCAACGTTAGATTTGATAATGACGCGAAGCATGAAGCGGTTTATTATGGCAGCATGCGTAAAGCAAACATTATTTTTATTTTTTATTTGTCGTGGAACGCCGTTTAAGTATACAAAGACGTTTAAGAATCATTTAACATATTGGGAAACGTGTAATTTTGGACATTACCTCATCTTTTTACGCATCAGTATTCAAGGCAACTGAGCATGCAATTTTGAATGCATCTCTTTATAAGCTATCCATTCGGGCAGGAAATAATTGGATTGCTTGTGTCTGTCACGCACATTGGCTACAAACATGGAGGTGCAGTGGAAATTTTAGGTCATTCTACTGTAATAATAAAACTGTCCGTGAAGTCGGTTTGGGTTTTCTCAAGTTAACTCTTCTCCTGGTTGTGTTGCCCCTGTTACAAAACAGATGTTTGACATTCCATTTGGTAATTGCTGGTTTACCGCTTCCTATCCTTGTGCTATATAAATATAAGCAGTTGAAAGAATACTTATTTGAATTTTTAACGAGGTACTCTTCAGTCCACAAATAAATGGTATCATCTGTCTGTTGTAAACCAGAGTCAGGAGTGCAAGTGAAGACATATGTGGAGAGAGGCATGCTGGTGCCTGATCATGTGATGACCAGGTTAATGATGCCCAGACTGGAAAACCTGAGGGGCCAAAGTTGGCTTCTAGATGGTAAGAAATTGTTCTATTTAATGCTTTAATGCCATATGAAGCACCCTCTCTTTAGTCTGTGTGCTGCTGTAATATCTGTCATGCAAAGCGAAGTGTTATACATAATAAATGCAGGGGATGGGGATGGAAAGTGTTGCTTTTCGGTGATTGGTTCAACTTGTTTCCACCCCCATTTCTCTGATGTCATCTTTATGAGCAAGGGATGCATACATGCTATTCACAGTCCTTTTACATGTCCGTAATGGGCTTGCGGTACTGAAACCGCTCCCCTCTGGTCTACACTTATTTCCCTGAGTGCAACAGAGGAATTATGCTTTTACAACAAGTCATCACATGTTTGTTGTGCATTTTCACACAGTTAGCGATACTTTTAAAATCAAAATTTCCAACGTCAGTGCACATTTGAACACATTTGATGAATTTAAATAAACAAAATTGTTATCAATTGTTATCATATACACAAAATGTGATCCCTGCATTTGGCCAATCACAGTAATGGACACAGTAAACACGTATGGTCAGTGGTACACACTGGAGGAGGGGGCTAACTTTGTGCTTGGTGAGCAATTTGGGGTATCCGCAGTATGTCTTGCTCAAGGACACCACAGCTGTGTGTCCGGGTAATGTTGGGACCGGGTTCCACACGGTGAGGGTTTGTTTCTTACCGCCTTGGCCTAGGTTGTCCCGTTTATTTTGGTAGCGCTGTCCTCAAAGCACAACAGGTCACTCTTTTTCTGAGTTAAATATTATCTAGTATCTTTAATAGTGGACAAACATTGATGAACACAACGTCTTGTTAAATCACAGGCTTAAACCTAAAAACTGGATCAGTAATCTATCAGTAAACATCTTTGTGGTTGGCAATCAGTCATAGTTAGGCTTCTATCCGTAATGTTTTGAAGTATATACAGTGTAGAGTGTATTATGCGCACAATTCTGCCAGCCGCAGAAAACTAAATGGAAGCTGTCACGGGGGTGCACGGCGGGTGTGAACGCCGAACCCCTCAAAATAAACCCACAACCCAACAAACCATGACAGGAAGCATGTTTACCTTTTCAAGAAATATCCGATAATTCCTCTTCCTGCCTTTGTCTATTTCTCAAGGTTAATCTCAAAAGGATATTAGTCACTTATTTGCCACGTGGCCAAATGCATAATATATTTTTTGACCAACAGCACAATGATGCAATGCAGACGCATTGCATCCGATTTATAACAACATACGAAAAAGGTTGGGGGACGATTTGGGGAAAAAAAAGAAACATACTGGTCACATTGCATGTAAGCGTCATATCCATATCACGTATGAGCACAAAAAATGGAAATAATTTGCACAGCGGTCAATGATGCTTGAGTAGCATATTTCTAAAGTGAGATTTCGAGAAATGATCTTCTCTGACCCATCGTTGGACTCTACTCTCATTTTCATAGCTCTTCTTTTCTACTTCTCACACACAATACTAGACTGGCAGAGAGTGTAGACAGGTGTGACCAAATTGACAGCGGTGTGCTAAATATTTGTGGGCATGTGCTGCAGCTGCCCGGGGCGCCTAGGAGCTTTTAATTTTTCACTGTACATTTCCCAAAATACACCAAGCTGGTTACACTGAGTGTTTTGCAGTTCTCTTAACATAAATGTTGTAAGTTATGCTAGCAATGTAGCAGCCGTGGCTAAGTTTGGCCTGTTTATGATCTGTGGGGTGTGGGACTTGTTCAGAGACGTGAGGGTGGGGTAAATAGAGTAAATAAGTGAGGTTACATTCAACTCTGGCTCGCCTACGGAAAACTGTACACTATCCCTTTAACCTAACACATATGGTTTTGGAATGTGAGAGAGCGCTGGACTACATCATGAAAACTGACACGAGATTGGGGAGAATGCGTAAATTCCATACTAAAGTCAGTTGAGATTCCAGCCTTCAAACTTTCACTGTGAGATAGACGTGTTTTGGTTGCATAAGAGTTAAAAAAAAACAAACAAAAAGACCTCACTGTAATATTTTAATGATTGATTCACAATTGTGTTTTTGTGTGTTAGACTGTGAGTGTGTGTGTATGTTTTTCTCCCATTTTATCTAGTGCCACTCACACTGGTGTATGCCTAGTGCAAATGTTTGGTGGTGGTCGGAGGGGCCGTAGGCACACACAGGCAGCCACGCCTCTGTCAGATCAGCTATGGCTACTTATGTAGCTTACCAACACCAGAGTGTGAATGTGTGAGTATGTGAATAAAGCATTCTCTCTGAGCGCTTTTTGTGTTGCGATTTTCTTGCGAAATTCTTTATTATTATTAGAGATATGCCGATACCATATAATTAGTAGTCAAATGAGCCGTTAATCGATTTTAGATTTTTATTTTTATGTGAAATTTCGACACTAGGCTTTGCTTCAAAATTTTAACAAATTGTTCAGAGAGGTCATCCCGTGGTCATCGTGACGTCTTACAAAGTTAAATTATGACTTAAACAAATGACTCTTTTAAGTGAATAAAATTTTCAAAATATTTCAAAAAACAGAAACTTTCACTTATCTTTGTTTTGATTTCAAAGAAAAACAGAAGGTACAGGATGTTCCCAGGGTGAGGCCAAACTTTTATAGCGAACAAAAAAATTCAAATAACTAGTTCCCTGAAGTTATCATAGGATTTTAAAGCTCTCTTTCTAGTTTTGTCCTACATCTACCCCTAAAACATGCTCCCTTGATCGATCAGATTCGAAATTGCTCTGAGGTGTGAATGTATGTGTGTGTGGATGGTTGTATGTGGAGAAAGATCTCACACAGATAGACCCAAGCTGATACACTTGGCTCCTGTAGTTCATGTTTTGGACATGGTCAACAGCATGTTCAGTGGTGTCTAAGTCTTCTTTATCCCCCTCACCAGGTTTTCCACGAACACTTGCACAGGCCCAGTCTTTGAATAATTTGTACCAGCTTGACTTGGTGATCAGTCTCAACATCCCTTATGAGACTCTCAAAGACAGACTGAGCGACCGTTGGATCCACCCCGGCAGTGGTCGAGTTTACAACATGGGCTTCAACCCACCCCGAGTGGAGGTCTGAGATGCTAAACCTTGTCGTGACTTGTGATGTGAGCAAATTAGTGCTTAGTTACAAAGCATGGAGCTGCCAATGTGAAGTAAACATTTATGACTTGCATTCATATAAATGTAAATACTTTTGAACATAAATGCAAGTATGTTCATGTTTGTTCCAATGTGTTTAAAAGCATGTTCTTTTGTATTTCCAAATACATTTGATCATACTTACAAATATGTTCCAAAATACTGATAAGCTAGTTGCTAAACACATTGCATTTATTCTGTTGGCCAATGTTCATCAACACCCCGTGGCATTATGGGAAAAAATGTTACATTTTCAGCATTTAGCTGTCTAGTACGTTTGAATGTGCTTGTAGGTTTATTTGAACAAATTTTCCAGTCAGAAAAAATTGCTCCACATTGGCAACTCGACGCTTCCCTCCTTTTTGATTCGGTCCCATGTTTAGGAAAAGTGAATGCAATTTTCTGCTCACGATTCTCTTTTTGTTACCCGCAACATAGAATGTTTTCACTGTACACATTCAACTTTTGACGGTCAGCATTCTAGCTCATACACCAACAGGTACTTATGAACAACACAAGTACATCCTATTTAAAGGGAACATACTATGAAAAATGATTTTTTGCAATGTTCATTATTAATTTACAACTTTAACGAGTATATCTTCTGGCTAATCTACTCACGTTGGATAATACATTATATGCATAATATTTCCTTTTTAAGTACATATTGTTCACGATAGTGTGTAGAATAATCACAAACTTTATTTAATGCAATTAACAATTGCTTCTATCTAGCAAGCTTGATCCCAATGCACCGTCAACAATTAGCGCGAGAGAAGATATTTTCTTCGAGTTAACACAGAAAAATTCAGTCCTAGTCATAATATTGTTGTGTAACACTGTCATGCAGAAAAAAGAACACTTCCTCTGACATGAAAAGTGCCTCAATAACTTTTATTGACACCAAAGCAAGCTTGATCCTATGGTGTGCCTCCCTGTGACGTGAAAGGTTTGTCTCCATACTGTAGCACAGTCAACATTTAGCCCAACAGAAGCAGTTTTCATCGTATTACCACAGAAAAATGAGTCATAGTCATATTTTTGTTGTGTAACACTGTCATGCAGAAAAAGAGAACACTTCATGTGACACAAAAGGCGCCTCTATAACTTTTATTGACACCATGGAGATAACAAGTAGAAAATGTCGGGTGCACTTTAGTGTCGTCTATAACTTTGTGTGTGTGTGTGTGTGTGTGTGTGGGGGGGGGGGGGGGGGGGGGGCTTTCTGAAACACATTTGGGCATCTTCACATAAAAATGTGTTTGAGTGTTTTTTTTTATATCATGTCTCAATAGTTCTGTTGAGGTTTGACTAGGTTATCGCTGTTAATTTTTTTTCATGCAAGGGTAAAGATGACATCACCGGGGAACCGCTGATTCAGCACGATGACGACAAACCAGAAGCTTTGATGGCCAGACTGAGACATTACAAAGATGTGGCAAAACCTGTCATCGATTTATACAAGTCAGTCAATTCTTCTTTTTCTTTTGGTGTACACTATTGTTGTACAGTTTATGCATCACTCCATCCCACTTCCAGTTTCCAAAAAAAGTTTGCACATAGAAGAAATATTGAGTTTTGTGTCTGTTTGACTACTTTTTTTTGTTTTGTTTGTTTTTTTATGAATGTTTAATATTTCTGGTATGATGTAACTGAAGTGTGTGGGGTTTTTTTTTTTGTTCTTTTAAACCTTCTGTGAAAAATTTTCACGACACTCGTAATTTGTTCCCTTCCCTCTACACTCAGGTCACAAGGCATCCTGCACTCATTTTCTGGTACAGAAACAGATCGGATTTGGCCTTACATCAACTCTCTTCTCAGCGCCAAGATGCACACACAGCCAGTTAATGCTCATGAACTGCAAGCACCCTGACTTTGCTCGGAGGGAAAACAAAAAAAAAAAGCATCACGAAGAAGGTAGAGAATATGTGGCCTGATTTTCTCCAATGCTGGATTGTTTGTCTTTCAGGTTCCTCACGAACGATGGATTTGAAAAATAACTGGGTCCCATCCCAAATGTCATTTGAGGGTTTTGAAAGTTTTGGTTTCTAAAGTTTGCGGTGTGCATGTGGACGTTGTCAGGAATGTAACGAAATGTTAAGGGGAGGCCTAACCCAATCAATAGCAACTATTCTATACAAACTCAGATTTCTACTTGCGATGTACAATCTCACTACACAGAATCTACTTTGAAGCTAAATGCGTGACAATAACTTTAACAGAAGAAAGAAAAAGTGGAGTAAATATGTTAAGTTTAAAAGACATTTCCTTTACAGTATACACAAACTATGCAATATAATCATAAAGTCAGACTGTTAGGCTTAGATTAACAAACCTATTACACAGTGTTGAGGAAAATCATCCCTAAGTTGAATTTTGATATAAACCTAGTATTTAATCCAGTATATACTAATATAGCATTGTGTGTAATACCTCAAGAATCTTAAATCAGGTTACTATCAAAATCCATGAAGCACTTTCTCAGATATACAGCAATAATCTCCCCAAAATCAAACAAAATGGTCGAGAATGTCTGCTATGGAGTGCTGACAAACACCCCGGGAGGACAAGACAAACAAGGGCCGAGAATTTAAGTACAGTGGAATCTTTAAGGTCGAACGCTACTCTACCAAAGGTTGACACATTTTCGCTGGTTCCCCATTCATCGACAAAATGGGCAGCCGTGAGTGACGAACTGATAGGTAATCCAACAAACTGCCCATTTCTGAGTCTACTTACATTTTTTTTTTTTTAATTCCATCAATTCTTATGTATGATTTAACAGTCGTACAAGTATAAAATATAAGTTAATATCAAGTCTAAGGAAGTGGAGAGCAAGACTTGCTGTGGGGAGTCCACCTTATGTTTGTTTACATTCTCAAACTGTCATACGTGTGGGAAAATTACTTTACCTCCATGACTAATGTGTATGTGGACAGGGTGTTGAGGATGCAGAGGGAAACTTACTATTACTATGAGACTGGAAGCTCAATTTTTTTTTTACATTCATCTAACTCAGCTGACCTATACGACAGGTGTTTTTTTTATTTCTCGTGCCTTTAACCATTTTGTGCACAACAGCCAAGACAAACACGCGTGTAGCAATATGTTCCCTTTCCTGTTCTTTGGTTTCCATCTCGCGTGCACACATACTTACACGTTTCCTCTTTGTGCTCTTGTGGTGACAAAAATAGTCAAAGCAGCAAAAACATTTGTGGATTTTTTTTCAGTCTTTAGAAGCTTGAAAGTTGTGCGCGCTATACTTGCCCAAGTTATTATGCAACTTGAATGAATTTTGTTTCGAAAACTACAGTGTTGGCGAGTTTTCATATTTTGACCTTTAGGGCTTTCGAATTTGGAGATTCCACTTTATAGCAACTGGTCTATGTCTGTCCTCTCTCTCTTGAATTAGAACAATAGCGGCAACTAGTGATTATTTTGATAATCAAGTAATCTGTCAATTATTCTGATTTTAATGAACGTTTTCATTTCCATCCATTTATTTAAAAACAAGATTTTTCAAATTGACTGTACTGAAAATGCAAGGCATAAATTTATTAAGATTGGCCTGTAAATTGCAACATTCATGACATTGTATTTCCCAAGGTAAAGCAAATTTTTGCAAATGTTTTATCTTGATTCAACACAGAGATAATGATTAATCTTATATGGATGCCTACGGAAACCAGATACTTTCGAGAGTTTGAAACTCTCAAGATTTGAATAAATTTAACTCAAACTAGGTCGTGAGATGATTAATCATTATAAACATGATTATTGATCAATTTCATAATCAATTAGGTGTCAATTAATCCCTTAATTGTTGCAGAACTTAACATTATTGGGGTTATTTCTAAATTTGCTGTATATGTTGTACAATGCAAGCTCGGCAGCTGTTACGTAAAAGTTCTGGTGAACTGTGTTAGTGGTTACTCTTCTGCTCTATTTTATTTGTGTTTAATAGTACATATATCTGTTGAAATTAATGACATATACATGTTTCTACTTATGTTTGTGCTGCAAATCCAATCTATTGGTGTCTCATTGCAACTTTACAGTGCCCCCTGTGGCTTTGATGAATCTAAAAACCGACAGCAGCCCTTTTGATTGCAGTTTGCGTTGATTCATATAACATGTAATAATCACCACTCTGGTTTTCACCTTCACAAAATCACTCTCGTTTAATGTTCCTTTACCGATTTCATATATCTTTATTTCACACCTCTTAATGTCACAAGTCATTAATCGCTTTTCCGTCTATTGTCTTATGTAAAATCTCTCATTTCACACTGAATTGGAGAGTTTAACTTGAGCGGGGTACACACATACCGATTTTGGGAGACAACACACATGAAAAAGAAAAAAAAAGGTGGATGTTTGCCTGAGACTCTGAAAGTGTGAGGTGTAATCAGGATTACCATCACATTTAGATGGGAATCTTTAATGACAATGGCCGTTTTTTTCCACATACCAGATGTTGGTCGTAGTATCCAAGATTGAATGTGAGAAGCAGAAGAAGAGAAAACGGCAAGATGAGAAGATAGGCTAATTACTAGTTGGTCTGGTTACATTACGGTTGCAAATTCTTCTTGTCATTTCACTTCTGTGGTGGTAATCAATTTGGGAGAGCGTTTATGATAACACTCAACCGGTTTGTCATTGTTTGTTTAGCAACAGCATACGCTTCATGTCACTTCTTGATTGGCTGACATTTCGTTTCCTATCAGAACCAAAGAGCCTGTGGTATTAACCACGCACACATAAAGATTTTACATTGTAAATATTGAACAGGTTCAACGTTTACAATGTAAATATTAAACAGGTTCAGCATTTCTGATTGTCATCACCAAATGATCTGAAAGCATGTGGGGGGGAATCACTACACACAATCCATCAAGAAAATCTATCACATTCACAGACATCCGCGAATCAAACCTGACTGATGGTGAGGAGGGGGAACAAATTTGGCCCAAATGTCAGTATGTGTGTGTACCCCACTGTATGCACCATTCTATGTATGCGTGTTGACATTCTGAATATAGTTCCTCGTAGTTATGAGTACATCCAGTGTGAGATATACATTTTTGTTTTTACACTGAATATAATTGTCGTAGAATTAAACTTGTTAACGTCATTCAGAAAGGACAATAAGACACTGCTGTCACTCACTGGTGGCTCGGTTGATAAGCGGGTAAGATTGATTTTAAA
This sequence comes from Hippichthys cyanospilos, assembly GCF_059441005.1. Classification (NCBI taxonomy): domain Eukaryota; kingdom Metazoa; phylum Chordata; class Actinopteri; order Syngnathiformes; family Syngnathidae; genus Hippichthys; species Hippichthys cyanospilos. Next base: position 14,133,963 of record NC_142378.1, on the reverse strand, counting down.
AAAATGTTTTACAGCTGATAAAATGGGGAAAATATATCTATGCAAAAGCTTTGTTGGGAGTGTCAGTTTCATGTGACCACACCTGAGCTGCCTTATGAGTCAGTCTGCGGTTTGGCATCTTTCTTTGGTTGGGAAGCTGGATGGGTGTGGTGTGAACAATTTTAAGTGGTCATGATTACACCTTTTGTGTGACACATTTCTTTTGAACGTCATTATTTTAGTATCTGCATGATCTTGTTACATTCCAAATGCAATAAAAGCAATTTTCTGGTGAAAACATTCTCAGTCTTTGTGATAAACTTCATTGCTTGTAGTTGAAGACTTTATGGGGCCGTTATTTAGGTCGTGTGACCATTCACATGAACAAAAAGCCTATTGAAATCTTACTGTAGCATAAAAGTTCAATACAGTGCCGCTGCTCTCCCTTTAGGCAGGGGCAGCCCTCACAATATTTTAAATTGCACTACCTTTCATTCCCAAGTTACATACGCTGACAAGAGAGATTTTTAACAGAATTAAATTAATATAATCACAACATTTAAAATATAAAATTAAATACTTTAAAATATAAAATGGAACATTTTCATAATTTGATGACCATTTTGTCACGGTCAAATAAATAATGTTGCTCGTGCTGAAACTGAATTTTTTTTTAACGTGGTTGTCTATGTCCATACTTTTTTTAAAAAATTTTATTAAAAACCAACAGACACCTTCATTGTATCAACAATGGGTATTGCTTTGAATTTAAGTTATGGCTCATTTAAAGTTTGTTACTCGACCATGTAATCCTTCTATTTTCATACACCATTTAAGTATAATCACCACTCACAAATGTACACAAAGATACGTTTGCTTGTTCAGAGAATATATTCAAATATCCTAAGATATTGCAGGGCATTGTGCACCACTAAAATGTGAAATGCTGTCAAGTTTACACAGAGCAATGTCTTCTAATCTTCTCAGATCGGCAAATAAGGTGTACATAAAGAGGTTGGGCGAAGCACTCAGTCATGAATTTACAGACTCAACCAGGTTTACTACGCCTTTCGCCCAGTCATCTGAGCTTCAGCTCACGAGCTGTCATGAGGACAAAGCGCAATAACGAGATTGAAGGATGAGTTTTTTTTTCTTTCCATTTAAAATGACATCAGATGTACGATTACATTTACTACCCTTTTAGCTGCCTCGTGAATTATTCATGCAGATATATTCGATGCTGTTTTGACCAACTGACTTTTTCCTTTCTTGGATGTCATAAATAAGTGACGATCAAGAGGCACATGACAACGTCATAAATCCAGTCCAGGTTTTACCAGGCTTTTCCAGTCATGGCAGTGCACATGGGATGCACTAAGCGGCGCAGTTTTGCAGGATCTATGTAGCGTGCGTGTGCTAGCAGAGAATCCATCCGGCTACACTTCAAGCTTTTCAACAAGCTTGGATGCTGTGTGTGCGTGTGTATGTGTACGCCAGGATGAGATCACATTGCCTTACCGGAACCTGCTGCTGCCTCCCGGTGCAGTCGCATATTTTGTCTAGCTACTAGGCCAATAAACGTTTTGACCTTTGACTTGCAGCTGATGACAATACAAAGGTCGTTGAGAGACAGCAATAAGCTTTGAAGCGCATCTTTGCGACCCGAAAGGACTGTGCTGCCGGGAGAATGCAAGAATCCATCCTGGAAGGTAAAGTCAAGTCATATCGAGTGCATTATTATTTGCATGTTGTGTCAGACAAGAAGCTGAAATAATCATTCTGTAATCGGACAGACAAGAAAGCCGGATGTTGTTATTGCGTAACATATAAGGTAACACTCACGTTAGTCCGTGGGGAATACCGCTGATGTATCATCATCTTTTTTTTTTTTTTCTTTTCTTTGTGACTTATCTTGTTTAACCACAAAATGAGCACCACGCTCATTTATAGCGAGGGGAGTCATTTGCTGAAGCCTCTGTTGGGTTGTATACCGTACAAATGATGCATTACATTATATGAGTGTCGCCATTGCTTCCACTTCATATTCGTTCATCATCGGATATTATCCACTTCAACGGAACATCAGTTTCACGTTTAGGTCAAGTTTGCCTGAGCCAAAAATGTATAGCGGTAGCACTAGGTTCGAGTGTGGTAGCGCACATCAACGTCACCGCTGTTACGTCACGTGAGCAGCTTAGCAACACTTTGGGTTTCATGTTGCTTACCAAGCGGCTTCCTCCAGTGAGCTACTCTTGAGACGGTCACCCTACGCTAAATTACAATCATTCCGAAAGAGTGGTTCTCAAGCATTTTCCATCAAGTTCGTTTTACCTACAAAAATACTATAGCTCTCTTAGAGAACCACCGTTACATCGAACATCACGACACAGCAGTAGATTTTGGCTGCTGTATATCAGTGCATATCAGAAACGACTTTGTCCTACACAGTGCACATTAATATTATTGTAAACCAGAGTATAATTTATGCAATTAGAACAATAACAGTGTGATTGTTAATAACAGGGGAAATAATAAATAAATAACGGGAATAACATGTGAAAATAACAAAAAAAATCAATTAATGTTTTGTTAATGAAAATTAAAATGAGGACATTTATACAGTTAATGAAAATTAATATTAGGACATTTATAAAAAATGATGTAAACAATTCATAGTTATAAAAATATAATTTGGAAGTGTACTTTATAATCCCCCCCCTCCCCCTCCCTCCCACTCAGACATAGATGCAGAGGTAGCCTGAGTATTATTACACTGTCGAGTTTTCATGTTGGAAGTTGCAGAAGAAAATGTGGAGAACTTAAGTGGAGGGAGTGAGGAAAGCAAGACTCAAGGCTAAAAATACAGTAACTTTTTTCTTTTCAGAGCAATTTTACAAATTAGTCATTTCATTTGAAGAACAACTTTCTTAATTTTGAAAGGCAGTTTTTTTGTATCTTAATCGGACATGAAACCAGGAACGGGAAATGGTTCATAGACTGAGCCATAAGTCTGAGCTGGTAAAGGGGTCTTGATTTAATGCAATATTGGCATAGAGATAGAGACAAAAACGTGTATCTTAAGTGGTGGTGTACAAATACAAATTCAGGTGCAAACAATTCCATAGAAACATATGGTTACAAACATGGTGTTTACATGTGGTTTATAATGATAGAGGCTTCCAAGCCTTCTGCTGGTATACAAATAATTTTCATTACATTAACAAATAATTACAAACAGCTGATTGATTATGACATTTTTTATGCCAATACCGATTTATTGGGAGACAAAAAATACAGACTAGCAATTAACCAGCCGATTAATAGAAATAATTACAACAGATAAAATGGCATTTGTTTTCCTCAACTGCATTTCAATAGGTGTCAAACGGGCCAAGGGTAAATACATCCCTTAAAAAAAAAATGTTCCTTTTTGCATCACAGATTGCTTTGTGTAGCACAATTAATGGCATTGTACGGACATTCATTCTTGCCATGTGTTTGTGTTACTACTAGTAGCTGAATGGATGTCGTATTAAGCACAATCATGTTTAATGTTGCACAATGGATTTTTTTCCAACAAACTTTGACTTTAGGTACTGTGTAAATTAGTGATATCCAAGTCAATTTTTTGCATGACTTTCTTGCATTGCTCACCAGGTCACTGCTTTTAAAAAATGTCAGATTTGCTTTGTTTTTATCATATATATTTCATCCTACTATACTGTACAGTATATATTTAAGGATACTAGGTTATGATGAGGATTTATGTATTGCAATGACACCAGTGTTACCTGTATACAACTGCAGTAAATGTAAAAATGAAAATACTGTAATCTGCAAATAACAGCCATTTGGCCAATTAAAAAAAAAAAAATGGCTGACATTTGAAAGGCCAAGATCATCTGATTTAATTGGCCGGCTGATTAATTGACCAGGCCCTAATAACAAACATGGCAATTACACAAATTACAAATAATACAATATACATTATACACTACTGTATAATGGTACACACATACATATACTGTATGTCTGTAATGATGATCAACCAAACTTTGCATGGAGGTTATCAATGCAGCCACAGGCTAACATACTGGAATGTAGAGAGATCATTCTCCAGACATTAGTCATTGTTTTTGTTGAGAACCATCTGTGTGGCATTAATGGAACCACACCACAAAATTGGTATCTCACCGCAGATCTATTTTTCAACCATCATGATCAAGGAAGTAGCCTGTTTTTGACAAATGCAAATATATGGGCCAATAGTTTTGGATTTACAGTTCAGCCTGGGCAAAAATCTATGACAGCAATACATTAAAAGTGAGCCAAGTCATTTGCCCAGTATTACCAGCTCACAATAAAAGCATATTTGTACATTTTGTTCTTTTAAACAGTCTGATATACCATTGGGTCGATTTGTGTAAAACTTGCATTTTAAGTATTGGACTAATGTGTGACATGGAAGTAACGTAACAGGGATCATAGGTTGGCTTTTATAAGCTGCTCTTCCTTCTAGTCTACACATTGACTTGCGGGCGGCCGTGGTTAGGAATGAGAGGGGAAACTGCAGCCACAATGGAGCGGTAGTGTAGTGGGTCCAGCAATGGTGGGGTATCATTCCCTTCTCCTTTAGACATTCCGTTCCTGCTGTGCTCTCTGCTTCCGTCTGCTCAAGAAAAAGTTTCCCAGGCTCATGTCCTCTTTTCACAAGCATGAAAGTGTTGCCAGGGGACAAGGCAAAAGAAGGAAGCATTCCACCATTGCTCAGTGCTCTGCTCTGCATGGATTCAAGGTCATGACAAGATTTGAAATGAAATTGCATTGGACAAAAAATCTATTGAGGGCTTCTTTGACATTTTGCATGAAGTGTTGTGAGTTTTTTCTTCTTGAGACCTGACTGGCTGAATTCTGATGGTGTTCCACCTCACAGTAAATGCTCCTTTTTCTGCAGTAGATGATATGCAAGAGCCTGGAGAATACTCTCAACCATCTGTTTAGCTAAATGTTTTTTGAATGAAAATTACCTTCCATCAAATAATGATAATTTCACAAAAAATGTTATACAATATTGTATTTCTACAACCGTTCTAGTAGTAAGAGTAGAACCGTCTTAGCGAAGAGGCAATCCCATCACCCCATGTAATTTTGTATATATTAACGCATGTGCTTTTGTATATTACCTTTTCACCTAAGTACTTTCATTGATAGATAGATGATAGATAGATAGATACTTTATTCATCCCCGTAGGGAAATTCACATTACCAGCAGTATCCTCAAGTCGAGATATAAAATATGAGAAATAAAGTACACAAGATACACATAAGTCCAGTACAGAAGTATACTTAAGGTGCTTGTTAACAGTGTAAACAGAATAGTGTGAATCGTTGGAGTCTAGTGCAAGACTCATTGCAGTCACTCAGTGGTGAAGGTAGGCTCCAATTTATCACTGTTTTGTTAATAATATGTGATGATAAGCAGCATAGCGACCAACTACTAGTTACATCTGCAACACAGTTCCAAAGTCGAGGGTTTGAAAATTCCCTTCAGACTGCCTATATGATGGTTTGCATGCTCCCACCTCTGTTTCTGCTAGTTTTCTCCTATTACATTCAGATTTACATTTTTATCAATGTCCAATATCCATGTTTACAACCTGGAGGTATCTGCTCCAAGCAGCACAAGTTCATGATGATGCACTATGATCAGTTAGGGAGTTAGGATTACAAGTTATTCTACACATTTGAGTTCACCCACCAAACACAAAAGAAAAGGCCAGCAAACACCTCACAATACAAAAATAATTTGCTTAGCCTGTGGCTTCCTTCTATGAATGCATTGTGTTGTTGCCTGTTGTTAATTCTCTGCCTGGATTGCTGTCATGGAGTCTATTTGACTGGTAAAGAGTTGTGTTTTCATTTTATATATGTGAGCTGAATCCTGGGGGAACTAACCAATGTTGACATATTGGCCCAAGTTTTGTAGGTTCCGTGATATTATGCACTGAAACCAATGGCGACTTGCGATTGTATTCACTCACTCTCTCGCTTGGCGCATGTTTCCAAAGTACCTGCGGTCTCTCTGTGACTCCGTAGTGCGCGTGCTGCATTCACGTAAACACCAGTTAATGGAAATGCTAACTAATCCATAATGCGTCTTTGATATTGTAATGGAAATGTAATGCATCCATCCATCATCATGACTGATCATCCTAATGAGGATGATGGGAGACTATTCAAACAGTGTGAATAATGGAGCCAAAATCAGGCGTTTTACTGACATAACAATGCTAAAGGGGTGTCAATTCATCACTCTGACTAACATGTGTTCCTCCTATCAAATCAGTCCCTGTGGGAACCCAGTATTCATAATAGTTCTGCCCGTGGTGTGAAGTATTTACTACTGACGTTGATTGTCCGGCTGTTTGCTCCCAAACACACATTTTGGCCACGTCAGTATTTTCTACAGTAAAATGTTGTAGCTATAAATGAAACATTGCTGCATACTTGGCTGTGTCGAGATCGCGGGGCATGTGGCGTGCTCAAAACATGAGCACAGCATCCAAAGTAACAAACAAAACTTGAAACAGTAACCAAACTCACGGAGAACAGTAGGGAGATATTCGGAGGGGATATTCGGACTGAACAAGATGGTGACATCAGAAGACATATAGAAAGTTTGGCAATAATCCAACAACTAACAGGAACAAAATTGGGACTAAAATACACTACACTAAAGCAGGAGAACGTGAAACAGCTGCACAGGCACGAAAGGCAGGGGGAACCTGATTGATTGACACATGGGGGGGCGGGTAAACATTGACAGGTGTACACAATCACTCAAACAAGAACTCTAAGAGGAGGATAAACCCGAGGGGGAAAGAAACATAATGTAACAACATAAACGAGGCACCACAAAACCAGAAAAACAACAAACCCCAACCCAAACATGACAGGCCGACAGGCAAAATCTCTCCTCCTCAGCTCCGGGACCAAAACAAAACTAAAAGACGTGGATAAGGTCAGCGTGTAGTTTCTCTTGCACAGGCGGTAGGTGGAGGTGTTGGGGAGGTACGAATTCCTCCTGTCGTCATAAGCGCACTTCTAGTCATTTTCATCTGCACGGGCGGGGGCGGCGCGAGTGAGCAGAATAAGCAAGGAATGCTTAGAAACGCATCAATGGAGGAAAATAATTCTCTGGGAGTTTTTCGGGTGAGAAATCCACTTTGGAACATGGTTAAAAGCTCCAAAAAAGTTGACTTTCCATGTTACCGATCCTTTAATATACAGTACTATAGCATGCCGGTATTAAAAGCTTTTACTGTTCCTTTAATAACTTGCATTTGCCGGAGTTAGAGTTAAGGACAGGGAAGGGGGTACATACAGTAACTTTCCGTGCCCCTGGCGCTACGCCACTGCCTGGGAAGCACAGTCCACTATACTGCGGCACAGAGCTGAGGGAGTGAGAGAGAGGGCGACAGAGAGCGAGCGAGAGCGTACTTCCCCCAGACAGCAGCGAGACTGTTCGTCTACTCTCCTCCCCGGACATGTGGTGCATCTCGCGGTAGCAGCAGTTAGCATCGGCGGCTGTGGAGGACACGGCGCGGCCACCCCGGCTTTGGGGCTCCTTCAAAATCCCGCTTTATTATTAACCTTTTTTGAGGGAAACAAGCAGATCTCTTTTTTTACGTCATTTTGTGATGAGCTTGCTGGGCGCCTATAAGAAAAAGAGCACTTACGATGGCTATGAATCTTTGCAGTTGGTCGATAGTGGCCGAGATAGCTTCGGTACCGGCAGAGGAGGAGGCGGCAGTACACTCGGAGGCCCGGTTGCGGCTCTCCACGGACCAAAGGCCGGCCCCTGGAAAGCGGAAGACTGCAGCACCATGGACAGCTCAGGTATGAGTCCGCATACCGTGTCCGCTGTCCGGTCAGCCTCTTTATGACGTTTGGAACAGGAAGCGACTCGCGTAATGTCTTCAGCCATCCTTAACCCACGTATAGTTTGCAAGTGGCAGATGGGATGTTCTGGCAGCACCGAGAGTCTAATATCACCATGGAGTCCCCTTCCTGTACGCTCATGATTTTCAGGCGTCTGCTCATATTGATTTGCAGTGTAGTAGCTCTGGTGCTGTGATCACCTCTTGTCAGGTTTAAAATTGTCTCACAAGAATTACAAACTCTAAACCCCGTTCATCACCCATTTAATATATTTTTACTATATTTTGCCTGAGGATTTATGCGCCGCATATTCAAATATGCAAGCCTTTTCACCAAGACATCTCATTTACTTCAAAGTAGATTCCCATTGTACTGTAATGCAAAAATAAGTGCAAGTACTCCGACTGTTGTCAGATAAATCAGTCATTGGGTAACAGCATGTTATTAAGATTATGAATTAATATATACATCTACAATAGATCGTGACAATAAATAAACAAATAAATAAATTCCACCGAAGTGTCCAAATTGCATTTGAATGCGCTTCATGCTTTGTGTGCATCGCGAGAGGTCAACACTCCCGGTAACGGCTAGCTGTCAACACCGGGGACTTGTGCCGTATCCCACTGTACACCAACTGGGTAATTAACTAGTATTTTTTTTTTCTTCAAATTATCACCTTTTTTAATTTGGTGTACCTGTTTTACCAAAGCAGTCACATGAATATCACAAAGTGCAAGAGAGAAATGTAACAAGGGACGGCTCATTTTTAAATCTTGGTACGCCAGAGGCTAATTGAGCAGTGGCCCATTTAAAGCACTGAGGGGTCCTCCTGTTGGGAAAGTGGTACTTTGCAGCAGTAGTATGGCATCCAACTGGTTCCAGAATCAATGAAGAAAAAATACCTGTATAATGCTAAAATAACACACATAAATAATTACACACAACTTGCCTCATCTGACAGTGTGCAAGTAAGAAATTTTGTTACAAAGTAACAAAGGATTTAAAGGACACTGTTATGTAGCAAATAGGCAATACAGTAACAACACACTGTTGGCAATGGTTTTAAAACCGGAGGGCGTGACACCTAGGGAGCCCACCCAAATGATATTACAGGAGTGTGCAGGGTTATCATAAAGTCGTATCATTACTGCAATATTCCATTGGCTTGGTCAACTGTGAAAGTGACCACTGCAGTGATTATTGGAGTTGTTTTTTTTTCATGTTATGTTGATTTCCAAGGAATAATGTTTTGCAAGGTAATCATATGTGTCTGTATTTATAGAAAAGCTCTATGTGTATAATTTCATAATAAAAATAATTTCATCTCCAAATGCGAGGCGCTACAAAAAAATTACATGTGCCACCGCACTGCAGCTCAAAAGTAATTTATTATTGAGTGAAATACAATATTCAATTCACCGTGCATAAAATGAAATATTTGAAACATTTATTTGTTTTAATTTGGACAACTATGGCAAAAATACTGCACACAAATCCTGTAAGTTCAACATTGTTGGCTCCTTGCATCCCAATCATGTCAGCCAGTTAACGCAAAACATCTGCAGAAGTTTTGCTTGCTTTGCTTAAGAATGATGGAGAAGACTGCTGACTTGACAATTATACAGGAAACCGTTATTGACACCCTTTAATGAGATAAAAGGTCTCAAAAAGAAATTGCATCAAGGTGGATTCTCACAAAGTGCTGTGTCAAAGCATTACAGAGTGAGAAGAGGAAACAGAACATGTGGCTGAAAACGGTGCACAAGTGACAGGGATGAGCAGAACCAAGCGACAGCAATAGAGAAATCTGGAGGAGCTCCATAACGAGTGGACAGAGGCTGGTGTCCGTGCATGAAGTAACCACCACATACTATACTGTAGATGTCTGCATGACATGGGACTCAGCTGTAGAGCTCCTGCTGTCAAGCCACTCTTGAACCAAAAACAATATCACATGCTCAGCTCAGGAGAAAAAGTGCCAGTCCTAACTGCCAGTCCTAAAATCTATCAAGGTCTGGAGGAAAACCGGAGAAGTACAAAAGACTAGCTGCTTAAAGTCCAGTGTGACGTTGCGACAGCCAGTTATTGTTGGGTGTACCATGTCTTTGGCTGTTTTTCATTTCACAGTTATAACACAATTATATAACAAAATTGAACGAAATTGTGAAATACTGGAGTTTTTTTCTTTCTTTCTGCTATAATCCTCAAAATAGCCCGAAATAATCCTCAAATCAAGTTTTGAAAGATTTCTTTGTGTGCATTTAACTAATATAAAATTCAAGTTCCACTTCTTGAAATCTCTTTTTTAAATAAATGAACTTTCTCATTAAGTTTTTGGCATAAAACTGTATTTGCTAGCATGTATCTTTAATTTGATCTCAACCCCCCCCCCACCATTTAACATCCAATTTAAATGGTGTGCATATGAACATACACATTATCTTCCAAACATGAACTTGGCAAATGTATTCAACTTTTTTTAATTGTCACTTTTGTTAAAATGTCTGCCATTGTGTTCTGATGGCCAGTACTCCGAACTTATTTTTCCACCAATAACAGTGGCCCTAATACATTGATCATTCACATGTTTGCACCTTTGACTTTTGCCTTTGTTTTTCTCTTTTTTTTGCCAGCTTGTTAGTGCCTTGCTTGTTCATGAACGCAATTTCTTGTACTGTTGCAAATATTCTTATTGGTCAATATATCCTAATAATAACTAATATGACAACCACTGTTTTACTGGTGCTGGCAGGTCTAGATCCATAATCTGCCTCCCATGTGGCCAACACAGCTTCTTTGTCTTCCATGCAACAATAGGGCCGTTATTTTTTATACAAAAACAGTACCCTGTTGTTCCTCGTCTGTCATTAGTCACTAGTGTCCGCTGCCCAGTCAACATAGCTGTACGCTTGTAATCTTGAGTTTTTCATGATGTTTAGTGAAGCAAAGTTCCTTATCAGTTGTTCCCTAAAAGTACGGTAAGGCATGTTTTACAGTAGACTCTTTTTCTTCTATTGGTGAAATATTATCTAGAGAAGTTAACCTACAAAATATCTTCATGATAAAATGTTCTACGGACCCCTACTAGTGTAAACACTGCATTCTTATTAATAGTACATTTGTCGAATATGAATTAAGCAGCAAAATACATGTTTCCATCTCTGGAGGCGGCCATTTTGCCACTTGTTATCAAGTGAAAATTATATCATAGTTGTGACCAATCATGGCTCACCTATTTTCTGAGTTTCGTCATGTGACTGACAATCTGAGATGTGAATGCAATATTGATCAGAATAGTGTTTTTAGACTATGTTGGCCATATAGAGCATATTTTCAAGGAAAAAATGTCTTGACCTTGCCGCTAAATGATCTGTTCTGTTTCACTTGTTTGCTCACTCACTTCAGGGTGCCATTTATTTTTGTTCTATTCCTTGACGTCTGCCCGCTCACCTTCGGTGTCGTTTTGGAGACATGACCCTGTGTGATCTTTGGGCTCACACCATTGTTTGGTGCATAACCATTGGCCACTGTTCTGTTCCTGGCCATTATCACAGCTGAATGCCTGTTTTTTTTCCTGCTCTGCTTCTGTGTTAACAAAAAAAAGAAAAAAAAAAACTTCATCAACTTGTTCTTTTGAACTTTTCTACTCTCTGAATAGAGTGTCAAACGGCAGGGTTATATTTACCTCGTAACCAAGAAAAATTCCCTCCTCACACCCAGGGCCATGGCCATATATTTTTTTTGGAGTGCTGGCCAGGTTGATACAATACCTCAGAGAGCAGTGACTATGCGTTATTCTTTTTTATCCTGTGTCCTGTCATGGATTCATGAAATAAAATCATGAAATGTATTTTATTGTATTCATTTTAATATGCATACTGTATGCATGTAAAAAATGTCAGAAAAATCTATATACAGTTTTCACCTAGATCTGAGGGTGGCCAAAAAGTGACAAGCGATGGTCATGGCCAGCCCTTCTCAGTGTTTAGTGCCACCCTGCTCTTACTATTGTCCCGTTTATAAGCAAAATCTTGCATTTATGCCAAACAATTTCCTGGTTAGTGTTTGGTTTGCTCTCTCTTTTGCCCAATTGTTGAAATATCTGCTATCTTTCTAAACTCTGTTCTGTTGTCAGAGCTGATATGTTTGACCTTCCCATATTGGACACCTCCAGAGTCATTCAGTCATTTACTGCAAAGAATTTAGTATAACAAATTTTATGTGTATTTAAAATGCACATGTCATTTTTCAAATACCGTCACCATCAAAAGACTGAATAATACATATACAATATGAATCCTAAATCAAGCTGTGAGTGTACACTTTGATTGGATTTGAAATCTAATTTGGTGGTGTACAGAAATGTACAAATTCTATCACTGTTAGAATGCATTTTCGCATATTTTTGAATGTTTTTACTTTGATATATTGGGTAAATATCTTCTTTTTCCAGATATGGATGCCAGCTATGGTGGAGGGCTGCTGGATATGGTGAAGGGTGGAGCTGGAAAGTTTTTCAGTAACTTCAAAGACAATCTCAAGGACACGCTAAAAGACACATCTACCAAGGTCATGCATCAGGTTGCCACGTACGTATTCATAATAAATATGTAAATATATATTATATCTTTTGGACGATATGTCACTCTCTAGTATTCCGGAGTCAGACCATTAAAAGAAAAGCATTTAGTACAAAAAAATATGTAGCGCTGAAATGAGTCCCCAAATTAATTTTCTTGCCTCGTATACTTCTTGGTGTGCGTGGCAGAAAAAAATGTCAAATGAATCGCAGCAACAGTTGTTCATGCTGTGTATGGCAGTAACATTGTGAAAAGACCAACTTCAAAGTAAAACTTATTATAACAAATAATATGTGGCCACAAATGCCTTGCTGAGTATGCTTTAATATTGAAATTGTTCTCAGCAGCGTCATGGCGTAACACCTTTCTATGGCAAATCATGTTCAATCTACAATTTCCACTGACAGTGAAATTGAAACAAATATTGTTGCCTGTGTTTACTGGTGACTCGGACTCCATTATCGCTGTGTCTAACATAAATCAGCCACTAGCTCGCACTTGAGTCCTCGATATCGGGTAGGATAGATGTACATAAATGAATCCACACAGTTTACCAACTGATCACATCTTAACAAACAAATGTGCTGTTTTACAAAGCAAATTTACGCCAGAGACTAAAATCTGTTGAGTTTGGTGGTGGTTGGGGGAAGGGGGTAATATAAAAAACCAGACCCAAAAACATTCAGCTTGTTACTCCCAAATCCCTGTCCTCATTTTAGGTATGAGTGGAAATACCCTTAGCACACACTGCTTCATGCCAACCGTTTAGAAACTCAGAAACACACACACACACACACACACACACACACATACATATAAACATTAAATTACTATTTTCAGTAACAAATATAAAATTCAGTCACTTGAATCAATGCCGCAAGACGTCAACAGATGTTATGATCTCAACAGATTTCTCAGCCCTACAAGCATTAACACTTACTTCAACCAATGTGGTAAATTAATAAATTAATTGCTTCTCAATCATTGCATGTTTTAGCAGGCCTATGCGTTTCCCTTTCACAGTAAAGGTATTTTACATCATCGGAAAGAGACACTAGGGAGCTGAAATTTCACCCAGATGGTGACGGTACTGTACTGTAGTATGTCAAAGTTCAACATGGGATGACAATTAAGTTATCACACATCCAGGAGTGTGCCTTCCTTTTCTAAAATCCTGTGAGAATGATGTGGAAGAAGATAACCCCAAAATGATCAAAATACTGCACAAGGCTTAAATAAAGTTGCCACTGGTTAGAAATGTAAACAAGAGCAGTGTGGTCTAGAAGCAGCAGTCTGGCGCAACGTGGTCCACAAAGGGGGTCTCTGTTTTTCAAATAATGCACATACATTTCCTCCAGTGTTGACTCAAAAGGTCTTACCATGAAGATGGCTGCCTTGACCTGCACTTTCTATTCCTATTGTTTCTCCTTTATAGCCCTGCCTGTCTGTTTGCTGTCTGGCGCTATCCTCTCGATGACTAAATTATTCATCGGCTCATTGTGCTAAATGGCCAGTGCACTGCTGTTATGCAGAAGGGTGCATTTCATTGTGCTTATGTGTGATGCACACTTATTCAGTGCATGTAAAAGTACAATATGCGAATGGGAGGTATGAACAGTGAGGGGGGGTGCACTGCTAAAGTAACCAACAGAAAGCTTAGAGAATAAGGAAATGGAAAGATCCTTTCACCAATCCGATTTAGACTGCTTAGTTTCTTCATTATCACAGAGAGGCTGAACCTTAAGCTGATCACATACATTCACAACTGTTGACTTAAGAAATGCCCCCCTCCCCGAAAGAGATTTGAACTTTGCCTTTCTCTTTGAAAATCTTCAAAATCGTCCTTAATAGGGGATGTTCTATGTTGCAGGTACACTAAAGGGGAGCTTGACATAGCCTACATCACGTCACGAATCATAGGTAACTATGCATCCATGAGTATGCCTGAATATCACTTGAATCATTTGAAGCAGATACCTTTAAGCCCCAAATGAATCTAACTCTGCCCAACTCAAGAGGAATAAATGTACTTAACTCACATTGAGTATGAATCCTAAATTTGTAAGGAGTGTTTGCAACATTTAATATTGTGCTACAGACCAGATGTCATAAATTTGGTGCCACTTTTATGCCTGCTCAAAAATATCTCACCAGTGACGGAACATTATAATTATGCTAACAAGTTATTATGTCAAGTTATTTTTTCAATTGCTAACTACTTTAAAATTACAGTTAAAACAAAGCATCGTCCTCTCCCATTCTGACTCTCTCAAATGTGGGGTGTTCTCAAGTTTACTTTAGCAAAGTATTTTGCTATGGCTCGCTAAATTAGCATCTTTTGTTAGCAGTGGCTACAGCTGGGTGCTTTGCATTTTCTGTATGTGGTAGGCTAAATGTGAGCTACTTCAATGGTAAGCAAACTCCTTCTTACAAAAACTACAAATCACTCTGACTTTCTCCAGGCTGCTTTGGGGCTTTTTTTTTTTTTTTTTTTAAGTAAAATGTACGATTTATCGGGCTGACAAGTCTCACATACTCCTTCATTTTCATTTCTACCATCTGCTCTCCGACCAACAAGACGAGTCTATCAGGTCTATCAGGTTATGTCAAGCACAATGACAGCCAATCAGTGTTCGCTTCAGGGTGTGATTGACCTTTGTTTCCAATCCCGAACAACCCAAGCACAAGAAGCCCGATGCATAAAAACAGATCTAATATGCATGCAGAAAAATGAGATTAAAAATTAGATCAATGGTTCAATTAGGGCCGCAATTAATTGATCACAAATACACCGCTATTAATCTGACACCGTAATTATATTTTTTAGGAAATGTTATAAAAGTGATCATTTGAAATTTGACCACAGGCAGGAGGCATTCATAATTTTTTTAATTGTTAATTCTTCTGTGTTTCAAAGTCTCATTCTGCAATACTAGCGAAAATAAAGGCCACAACTGAAAATAGGTTTACGTTAACAACTCTCAATTTATGTACAATTAATTGATTCTTGGTATTGTCATTCATTTATTGTGTTTTATGTCAGCTCTTTATTATGTATACCCCTCTGTGTTACATCTGCCATTGTTTTGAAACGCTTGAGAAATAATTACGGAAAGTTGAATCAAATATGGACCCTATGTCATTTTATAGTGATGACCTACCCAGCAGAGTCTGTGCAGATTGGCTACCAGAACCACGTGGAGGACATCCGATCCTTTCTTGACAGTCGCCACGCTGACCACTATACTGTCTTCAACCTCTCACAGAGAAACTACCGCGGAGCCAAATTCTCCAACAGGGTACTTCAATTACACCTATACTACATGTATCAACCATTTTGTTTTGACACCTAAATATCTTATTTCTCTTCAATCAGACCTTCATTAATTAAATACTTTTGATAAATGGGTCATATCTTTACAAAGACTTTATTAACACATTATTAATGTTTTGGGCTCGGTGAAAAAAAGTTGACCAAGTTAGGTAATTTGAGTAAGTTGACTAAAGATTAGGGCTGTCCCCATAGTCTTATTGAAACTTACTAGCCCATAGAGCAAGGGTGTCATACTATTTTTTATCGTGGGCCACATTGAAATCATAGTTTTGTCAGAGGGCCAGAATTACTGTAAAGTCAAATACATTTCTGAGTTTATCACACACTTAGCTAGTTTTGAAATCAGAGGTCAGAAAAACTGTTCAGTGGAAAGATTAGGAACATTTTTTTTTTCTTTTTACTCCCAAAACTTTTAAGAGTTCAAGACAACTTGCAAGTTTGTTGTTTTAGCCAGAAACCTGAAATCTAATCAGCATTTCATGGGCCACATACAATCATGGCCTTGAGTTTGACGCAAGTGCTATAGATTATTTGATGGAATAACTGTAACGCCCACCGCACCTCCAAAAAGTTGTTAATTCATTATTATTTTCAATGTGAGTTGAAGTCAGTGGCTATAACTCAACCCAACTTTATTTATATAGCACTTTAAAACAGCCATTGCTTCTTACAAACTGATGTACATCTGATGAAATTGGTCATGCGGTGAAAATGAAACTGTTAAGTTGACACAAATGTAACCAATAAACAAATCAATAATTAATAATCAATACAGATAATATAAAGGAAACACAAAACAAAATACAAAAGTGGTGAGCCTCATATTGAATCAAAAGCCAAAAATAGAAATAAAACAGAAGGAAACTAACAGGAAGCTGTTGACCTTACTGTAGCTAACAGGCAGCTCCACTCTTAGGTTTAATCAAGGAATATTGTTGAAGCATTATCTGTAAGTAACTTAAATACACTTTTAAATGTGTAATCTACATATGAAATTAAGTGGGAAGTAAAATATAGTGTCTTAAAATATAATTGCTAGAGAGATAATGCGAATTGAAATTGCCAACCGTTTAGCATAGACAAATTTTGTTGGTATCTAATAATGCACGTGTAGACAATAATTAACAATGAGTCAGCACAAGCCAATCTTTCTATCTTATCAAAATGTAGAAACTTCCAAAAGAAAAAAAATGTTGCCCTGTAATACAGATTTGCTTGTGTGATTTGTTAAAATCATTCTTGTTTGGTTGTGTCAATGCAAATCTAAATAAATGTACTGTTAATTTACAGTCTAATACAATATATGAAGATGCATCTAAGCAGTTGCTTGCACAATACTGAGTAATTCAAACCTCTGTTTTAACTGTCCATATTTTGAACCAGAGGATTCAAATGAAAGAAGTATTGTACATAAAACAGCCAGCCTCCAGCGTCTACTAAAGCTGCAAGGCAGTTGTGGCGTTAACATGGCCTAGATAGCTGCCTGTGGAAGTTAGTGGGCCTTTTCAGATGACTCATCATGGCAGCTTGTGTTTGGTATTGCTCTACTGCTGCTGCTATGCTCTTCAAGTTTTCCTCTTTCCTCTTGCCATGTGTTTTGTGTCATCACGACTCGATTACATCTAAAAAAAACAACAACAAAAACTCATGTTTGACATTGCCCAATTGTTCTCCTCTTCTCATCTCAACTTTTCACTGTCTGTTCTGCTATCTATACCCTGCTCCTTTCCCCAATTCCTCTAGGTTTCTGAGTGTAATTGGCCTGCTCGCCAGGCTCCCAGCCTCCACAATCTCTTCGCTGTTTGCAAGAACATGCACAACTGGCTAAAACAAAATCCCAAGAATGTGTGTGTCATCACCTGCTCGGTAAGTTAATGCCACATTGTATCAGTAGGTAACTTCAAGTACTTTAGTGACATATTCCTATTACCAGTAACCCATTCATTTCACATAGTGGCTTGGTTTTTAATCCCACATTTTACTTGATGTGCAGGTAACTCTGTAATCCCTAAAAACAACAGTTTGTTTCCTTAATATATGTATGAGGGTTAGAGATAATGTGTTTGGAAAAGTAACACCTAAAGGTCAGGATGCACAAGTTTTCATCCGGGTCTATTAAAAATCATGATTTCATTGTTGATATGTTATGTAATACAAATATGTAATTTCTAGGAAGTTGTCAACCATAGTTATGTTCAAAATTAGGTTGTAATCTATTACAGTGGTTCTCATCTTTGTTTTCAGTGATGTACCCCCTGTGAAATACCTTTTCAGCCAAGTACCCCTTAACCAGTGCAAAGAATTTTTGAGTTAAAAAAAGGACTTAAAACATGCATTAGTGTTTGATTTTTTCAACTT
The DNA here is from genome assembly GCF_059441005.1 of Hippichthys cyanospilos. Classification (NCBI taxonomy): domain Eukaryota; kingdom Metazoa; phylum Chordata; class Actinopteri; order Syngnathiformes; family Syngnathidae; genus Hippichthys; species Hippichthys cyanospilos. The sequence continues at coordinate 14,115,768 of NC_142378.1, read as the reverse complement.
TAGACCCTTTCAAAATTCTTTTATTTCTGTTTGAGTCCTCAAAAAACAATCTACCTAAAGTGTGGTTTTTTGGATCATAGAATAAATCTGTTATAAAAAAGAAGTAACTTAATTATTAATAAATATTTTTCCACAAAAAAAGAATCAATAATGTCAGACCTTGTCTCAAAAATAAATATCTATAAATAAATATTCGTCCACAGAAAATTATTAAACATAAAGCGTCCTTTTTGGGGTGACAGAAGAAATCTTCCCCAAAAATAAATAATTAACTTAATTATTAATAACAATTTTTCCCCCAAAAATAATCAACATAAAGTGTCTGTCATACCTGTTCTCAAGAAGAAATACTTATAAATACATATTTGTTCACAGAAAAATGTTCAACTTTAAGTGTCTTCTTTTGGAATCATAGTAGAAATGTGTTCATAAAAATAAATCATTAATTTGACAGGTAACGGGAGGTGGCCATGACATATTAGATTCAACCAGTATGGGGGAGAATCAGGGTTTTTTTTAAATCATGAAATTGAATAACCTAAAATTTGTTTTATGAACTTATATTTTCCTCAAACAATGAATTAATTCAATTATTATTTTGAAAGATTTTTGCTTGTTTGTTTGTTTGTTTGTTTGTTTTATTTAAAATCTCAAGTACGCCCTGAAGTTCCTTCAAGTACCCTAGGGGTACCCGTTTAAAAACCACTGATCTATTCAATCCGATGATTTTCGAACCTACTGGAGAATGTTCGTTGCAGTTACTGAGTCCATCCACGAGGGGGACCCTAAGTGACGTTAGTAGAGGCAGCCAACAGGCTACAGCTACACCATAGTATAGGGAGTTACAGCATCATTCTGCTTTGGCAAGCAACGTTTCAATTCAAAATAGTGTTTTGTTTTTTTTTCTAACGTACACAAACATGTGGCAGGCAATTTCTTTTATTGACCTGTTAGTTACACAATTTCATGTTTGTTTGTTTTTTTTTCAGACATGCTGCTTCGTGCTTCCAGAGTTGTAACTTGTGTCATGACGAGTCCTTGCTTTATGCTTTTTTAGGATGGCCGTGCACCTTCAGGTGTCTTGGTTTGTGCCATGTTTTGCTTCTGCCACCTCTTCAACAATCCAGTTCCTGCCATGCAACTCCTCAGCGCCAAGAGACCAGGCTCGGGCCTCTGGCCTTCACATCGCAGGTTTGCATTCTTGATGTAGCATGACGTGTGTCACAGATTGAATTTTAATTGATCTAGTGTGAGATGAGGCTTGGCGAGGGTCACCACCACTGTTTTGATATGATTGTGAAGTACTACCAGTTTGGTGTACACTTCTTGTATTCTTATTATTACGAGAATAACTTTCCAAGCTTTAAATTTGGATTTATCAATTGAATGAGTGCATGTTAAATGCACCAACCTATTTAATTGGTATAAATTAACTATATCTGTAACATTTTGTAAAATCGTAGGGGTACCGATCAATGGCACTCTATTGAACCAGACATAGAAAACATGTATGACGGCCATCTTGAATTAACTGCTCAGGACTCGTCTGTGTGCCTTTTTTTTTTTTTTTTTAATTAAATAAGAAGTTTTGAAGATTTGAAGAAATGCATTTTGGGATATGTTTTTTGACTAGTCTACAGTCATTCAGAGGACCTTGTCCCCTGGCAGGTACATTGGTTATGTATGCAGCATGGTGTCAGAGAAGCCCAGTCTACCCCACAGCAAGCCTCTCATCATCAAGGCCCTCACCATGAGTCCGGTTCCTTGCTTCAATAAGCAACGCAGTGGCTGTCGGCCTTTCTGTGATGTTCTCATTGGAGAGACCAAAATCTTCACTACAGCACAAGAGTATGAGAGGATGAGGTACAGCCACATAACACCTCAAATTTTCAATATTATAAGTACATAAACTTCTGCAAAGGAATGTTTCAATCTGACAAAAAGTTTATTCGACCTGAAAGCTTTGAAAAATTGTGACTTACAATATCTGTGTTGTTGAGGACCAAGCTAAATAGTTAATATTTATGTTTATGCATATGAAACATTGTCTTTGAGGCTTGGAAAGCTCCATGTGCTAATTTTATCTGTATGTCTAGAGAGCACCGGGTTCAAGAGGGGAAAGTGGTTTTCTCTCTGGGTGTCAGCGTGCAAGGAGATGTCGTAGTTTCTGTCTATCACATGAGGTCCACCATCGGGGGACGCCTGCAAGCCAAGGTACATACACATACATTGACTTCCTTTTTTCTGCTAATGCCTATCTCCCCCGAAATACATCTTTCCAAGTGTCAATTTGAAAATTTGATATTGGGATGTCATTTTTAATCATTTGGATTATTGTGCTTTCGGAAATGTTAAGCATTAGATCAATCCAATATCAATTCAACTACAAATGTTTTAACCCAAATGCAAGATGGTATTTAAAACTCAGTTGTTGAAAGTAACATTTTCTTCCCTCTTCAGGTGTCCAACACACAAATTTTTCAGTTTCAGTTTCACACTGGCTTCATTGCTCCTGGAACCACTATGTTAAAATTTAACAAGTAAGTCTTTTTTTTTTTTTTTTTTTCAAACATACCAAGTCGGTTGAAATGATAACTTAATGAAGTAATTTACTTAATTTGATTGTAAAAGATCCATCTTTACTAGGCAGGCAGTGAATAAATATTGACAGCTGTATGAGTCAAAAATTCATGCAACTCATTCACTTCCAATTGATGACTATAGACATCAAATAGCCATTTTTTAATAGGGCTGGAAATGAATGAGTTCACTTTTCCCTGGCATTAACCACAAAAGTTAAAGATCCATTTTAATTGTCATCATCATATATCTGGTGACCCAAGATCACATGATCTAGCAACGTGTAAAATTGGTGGACCTGCCAGGACACCTCACTGCTCGTGGTCTATTAGTGCTGCTGTTACTGAGATTTTTACAAGAAATGTACGTGTTATTTCATTATTATCAACATTCTTTACGTTGTGTGTGTATTCATAAAAGTGGTTTACAAGTCTTTGAAAATACCATGAAGGCTGAAACAGGAGTTGAGAATGACATTTCAATACTTAAAATTCAAAAATCTTTAGTTTAGCTTGGTTAACAAATACTTTTTATGGCATGCCTCACTTTTCCTGTCAGACCAGAGCTGGACGCGTGTGACTCTCCAGACAAGTATCCCCAGCTGTTCCATGTGATATTGGATGTGGAGGTGGAGAGCTTAGACAAGCAGAAAGACCTCACGCCGCCTTGGGAACAGTTCCCATCGAAAGACCTGAGTCCCAATGTGCTTTTCACCTGCCATCAGGAACATGAGGATGCTCTTGCCATTGCTGGTACTTGTCCTACACATGACACCATAGTGGCACACTCCCACCCAAAAACAAATCAGGAATTTACTGACATATTATATAATACTGTAGTTTACTCCAAATGTTGATTCAGTGGAACAATGTGTGTCAGACAGCTGGGGGAAAAGGTCATGAGAATTTTCAAAATACTGATATTGCATACAAACTACATCACCCAAAGTTGGGAAGTTGTGTAAAATGTAAAAAAAAACAAAAAAACAACCAAACAAAAAAAACAATACAGAGGTTTTGAAATCCATTCAATCTATATTAAGTTGCTTAGACTACATTTACAACATATTTAATTTGACTCATTCTGAATTTGATGCCCGCAACACATTTCAATAAAAGCTTGGAAGAGAGGCATGTTCAGTACTGTCTTACATCACCTTTCCTTTTAACACAATTTAAAATATGTTGTATTGTTGAAGTTGAAATTTTGCAGGTTTGAATTCTTTCCCATTCTTGCTTGATGTACAACTTCAGTTGCTGAACCGTCTGGGTCTCTGTTGTCCCATTTTGTGCTTGGTCATGTGCCACACATTTTTAATGGGAGACAGGTCTGCATTACAGGCGGGCCATTCTAATACTCACATTGCTTTTCTTATATTGCACTACGTGTAGAATGTGGCTCGTGATTGTCTTGATGAGGGAGGCAGGGACATCTCTGAAAACGATGCTGCGGAAGCATATGTCACTTCAAAAGCTGTGTGTAGCTCTCAGCAATAATGGTGCTTCCACAGATGTGCTGAAATTACTCATGCGACACAGTCCCACACCATCACAGATGCTTGCTTTTGAACTTTGTGCTGATAACAAACAAGGTGGTCCTTCGCATGATCACATTGTATGGAATCATGAATTTCATCAAAAAAATTATAAATTGTTCAGGCGACATGCTTTTACACGTGTCATAAAATCCTTAAGTTGCTTGCATCTGTACATTGAGAATTACTGCGCTTAGATTGTTGGACTATTTGCGCACACATTTGTTCTTAATTTGGTGAACTTAATGCATCATTGCTTGTAAACAACTGCGCCACCCTTTTAGACATAGTCACAACACTCACCTGTTTCCAATTACTATAACCTGTTCATCTGGTGTGTGTGCTTGGAGCAGTTCTCATTACCAGTCTTTTGTTTGTTGATCCAGTCCCATCCAAGAATTTGTTGCAGGCATCAAACTAATAAGTAAAACAGAGCATAAACTTCTTGTCTTTCTGGTGTTTTCAATTTTGTAACTTGTGCGCTAAAACGAGTGCCTTTCAAAAACGTGTACTGTATTATTTTTTAAAAATATGCCTCTGTAAAAACAGTGAAGGTTTAGCAACTCCTTTCGTCCTGTATTTTTGCAAGCTGTCACAAATCACCAACCAAATCTGTATTTTTAAACGTACACCAGTGTACATCTTCACAAACTGCTTACAGTCATTGAATAAGATTTGTTGATATGTTCAAATGTTTTCTGTGCTGATATGATGCTGTAGAATTTACACAGCATAGATTATTTATTTAACAAAACTCACTAAGTCACTTTTATTTTTGCTCCTACAAGATGAGATGGAAGGCTTGGATTTGGAGGGTAAGACATCAGACTAGAGCGCTGACATTTTGCACAAAACTTTAGTCAAGCTGAACAAAGGCCATTCAATTTGATCACGATATATTTGTATTCATATTGCATTTATATTATTGATTGAACTACCATAAACATATTTAACTGGTGGTATTAAGTGGTGCTAAATATACATTGATTGCATTGAATGAAGCCTCATCATTGTTCCTCAGTGAGACATACTTTTGGCAGAAAAAATTGCTCTAATCCCTCTAATACAAACAACCATTGTAAATACATGACTTTATATCTTAATCGAAGCAGTTGTTTTCAGGAGCCCAAAATCTTGAAGAACGGACACCATTCTTACACTTTGTCATCTAAATCTGACTAAATCTGCCATTGTGAAGTACAAATTATTCAGATAAGTAGATGAATCCGACACCTACGTAGTTAACAATATAGATACAATGGGTAATCAATGAGCGCTTAGCACGTACACGTCAAAGTTTAGAGGTCTCAAGTTCAATTCCGACTCAGGCCTTCCTGCGTGGGGTTCGCAGTTCAGAGTGTTCCCCGCCTACTGCCCTGAGACAGCTTAGATAGGCTTCAGCAGGCCCCTGATGCTAGTGAGAATAAGCTTTTTAGAAAATAAATGAATGAATCATTTATGTACTGTAATTAAAAAAAATAAAATTTATGAATACAGCACTGTACTTGACATTTCAGCTTCTCAGCAGCAAATACTCTCCCATTACTGTTTTTTCTCCACCATGTCAATATTTTTGCTGAATTCCTGACGTTACGGACCAAACCAATAAAAGAGTCTTAATTCATTAAGTTTTGCACATTTTTTTTTCCTGCTCAATTCAAAATTATGTGGTTTTAAAATAGAGATGCAAATTAAGCTTTAAAAATCTGAAATGACAAGCTCAGAGATTATAAGCAATTGTTAGTTGCATGCCTAGTTGACAATCTTCGGCACCCAGAATTTTAGATTGTTGTACCTTTTGAGTGATGCATTAGATGACGCTTGTAAACGTTTAGATCTGCATTAGTTTACCCCTTATCCTTGATTTCGTTCTTGACCCTTTTTTCTCATACCTAGTATGTTACTTTGCCTAATTTCCTTAAGTGTATTACCCCTCCATAGCACCTGTTTTCCACCAAACTATATTCCATGTATGAATGAATAATGTTTCTCATTATCTGTATTCTTCCATTCTTCTCTAAATGATCTTACAGAGCCGAGCAGGACACCCGGAGGCCTCGACGGTCGAGGTCGAGGCCACGGTGACGAGAGCGAGCCCTCTGACGACGACATGATCTCTCTCTCCAGCCAGCGAAGCAGCACCAGCACAGCGCCCCAAAAAGTGGATCGGCATTCTCCGGCGCCGGTGGAGCCCGAACCGCCTGGAGAAGTAGATCTTCTCGGCTTGGATGGTGACGAGATCAAGCAGTCGCCTCCCGTGACTCAGCCTACATCTACTGCATCTGCAAACACTGACCTCCTGGGGGATTTGTTTGGGGCTCCGCCCCAGCCAACCAGCATGCCGTCATCCAACCACTCCACTCCGCATAAAACCGTACAGAGTTCTGCCTCGCCCTGTGCATCCCCTGGCCCACCAGGTGAGGACTGCAAGTCACAGTACTCAAGCAAAAAAGTATTTTTGTCTTCGTAGTTACACTGAGCTAATTAAATGTGTAATGTTGAAAAAATATCTTTCATGGGGCTATTACTGTAAGTCTATGTACTGTATGTATTACGCCTATGTTGACCAGTGTCAACAGCGCTCTCTGTTGTTAAAAGTGTTAACTACTTAAAGCTACTACATAAACTGAGAAGACATGAGGTGCACAATCCAATGTGGTCTTTGCAGTTGTCATTGACTGGATTTTGTTTTAAGTAACTAAAAACGATTAGTCTTTTGGGGTGAACATCAAGTACACATTTTTGTCATTTCAAGTTTAGGTCTGCAGTAGACGCTACTTTACTGCAACTCTCTACAAACTTCAGGAAAAAGTCTATGGACATTATCAAATAATGTATAGATCATTTAATAATGAATGATGTAATTTGGTAAAAACTAGGATTGTCCCAATAACATTTTTTGTATCCAAGTCCTAAGCCCGAGTCACCAGATTTTAATGATCTGCCTTTACTGGGTCTCTATCCGATACTTCAACCATGTATTGAGGAGGAGGAAAAAATGCACGGAAATTGTCTTAATTAAAAAAAGAAAAATGCTAAATCCATCCCCAAATGAAACAGTTTATATGGCTGGTAGAGCAGCAGTTTAAACCAAATAAAATATTTAAATCTAATTCTTATTTGAGGTTTGCCCCCAACACAATGAAATGCTCAATTTACATACATTGCAAGTCGCATTGCATTGGCTCTGCTTTCCACCTTAAAATATTTCCATATGTGACACTAGGTGTACGTTAGCTTCAGGCTGTGACAACTGCCATAATCATTATTGTACTAACTTTTGCAGTTTCATATATATTTATTTTTCTTTTGGCAATACTGTACAGTATTTGTATACCTCAGAAATTGTTGTTGTTTTGTAGTTCTTAAAAAAATATTAAGAAACATGAATGGAATCCGGACATGAAAACAATGTTCATTTGCAACGTAACGTGAAAGGAAGTCAGCTAAAAAAAAATATTAAGAAACATGAATGGAATCTGGACATGAAAACAATGTGCATTTGCAAGGTGAAAGGAGGTCAGTCGACAAGCTGCTCCTTGTAGAAGGCATATACAGTCAATATTTGATAGGATTATTTAGCACAACCAACTTGGAACAACTATTATCCTCAATTCTCTTTGACATTTTTATGGACTTGCCAGTTTTTGACCCCTTCGGAGCCGGTCCCGTGCCGAAGCCTCAGGAGATGATGGGTTCATTCCTCGGACCAGGTAACCTGGGAAAGTCGCATCCTTTAATGCATGCTGCACGCTCTACATCACCCACCCTGCAGCCCACAAGCTTTGGTGAGGCATTTCTCAGTTGCATACTGACACACAATATTTTGGACAAGATCAGTACACAACTGATGTCTCTTTCATTCTGCTGCATGTACAGGTGCTAGAACTTTTTAATGCATGTTTATTGCTTTTCAGCATTCGCTAGTAAAGTACAACAATAACAAAAATACAACTGCATACAGTCTTTGTTTTTCAAAAGAATAAAATAAATAAAAATAAAACTAAGTAAAAGAAAAGAAATTCTACCTGAAAATACAAGACTTTTTACATAATACAAAACCTCTATGCATCCACGTTTTTGTTTTGGCGTCATGGTACAGTAAACGAGCCTATCCCACTGCCTATCTCACTGTACTCTCCGCCAGCCAATCAATGGAAAAACATAATAAAACAAATAAACTTAAATAATTCACACTCACAGGGACCAGCGCAAATCTGGAATATCGGCCGATATAAGACTATGCCGGGGCAGGTGTTGTTAATTTTATGAAAGAGCCTAACCTGGTATTTTCTTGGCTAAAACACTATAGGTGTTTTTTTAACCCAAGCTATTTTACACCCAATCAAAGGGGGTCTTCTCTTTCCCTCCGGTTCATGTTTTACACAGAGACGGACAACTATTCATGCCCCCCAGTCACAACCAAGGACAATTTACTACGTCCAGTACACATGCCAAGCATGTTGTTGAAACGTGGGAGGAAGCTAGAGTACCCCAAAAGAATCCATGCGGGCTCGGGGAGAACATTCAAACTCCACACAGGAAAGCTGGAGCGAGGTGGATTTGAACTCAGGTCCATGAACTGTGAGGGATAAGTGCTAACCTCTGCTCCACTGAGCTGCCCACAGGTTTATTGAAACCTCAAAATTGGCCGTGTCTATTTAGCCTACAATTAACTGGGGCCTTGTCCAGGGTGTTTCCCTTAGCTCCCCTGCGTCGGATGAGATGGCTCAAACTCATCTGCAAACCTAATGAGAGTTCAAATTACTTTTCTGGACTAGGACGAAGTTCTCCCGTCCAACCTGCTACTCCAACTGTCAACATTCAACAGCAAAACGTCATGGGAGGCTGGGAATGGAACAGGACAGCCACTACAAGCACAGGTAAACCTGACTCCATAAAAAATTGTCTGGATAAATTACAAGCCAGTGATGAGAGAATGAGACATCTTTAGACACGGTTGTCGACGCTAAAAGAAACTCATGTGTCAATCATGTCTGTTTTTGGAGGGGGAGGCCTGGGAATGGGCAGTCGATCAGCAACTACTAGCCCCACAGGTTCAGTCCACAGCACACCCACCCATCAAAACAAGCCGAACACCTTGGACCCCTTTGCTGACATAGGCAACCTCGGGGGAAGCCTTGGAGGCAAATTATTGCTCATATTCTCAAGTATCTGCATTGCTTTTTCCAAAAACTCATAAAGCTCTTTCCTCCAGGAGGTTCTGGATTCTCCAGCAAGCCCACCACACCAACAGGAACGACCCCTTCCTTTCCTTCCATGGGTTCCCCATCGCGGCCTCCTCCATCTCCTCAGCATGTCGGAGGGTGGCAGCCCCACTCAGGAGCTGGATTTCCTCAATGGCAGCCTAACAGTGGCACAGGAGGCTGGCAGCCACAAGGACAAGCACCCACTCCACAACCAAAACCTAGTCCTAGCCATACATCCATGCCTCACACTTCACCGCAGAACCGACCCAACTATAATGTTAGTTTCTCTGGTGTTGGGGGTGGATCACCCAGTGCTGCGGGCAAAGCGCAGGCCGGAATGGGTGAGAATCTAACTTGACTACTTTGCGTTCAAAAGAGGGAGAAATAAAAGATTTGAAGATATGATATGTAATTCACAATTTTTAGATAGTGTGTCACCTGCGAATACATACTAAAATAAAATCAAGAATGAATGTCTCTTGAAATATTTTGCTTTTGTGTTTACTACTTCTTAGGCTCAAAACCTAAGGCTTCCAATGCCAACTTTGATGACCTGCTGTCCGGCCAAGGCTTTGCAGGGGCCAAAGAGAAGAAAGGACCCAGGACTATTGCAGAAATGAGGAAGGAGGAAATGGCCAAAGAGATGGACCCTGAGAAAATAAAGGTACAGTAGCAACTCTTACCAGTTTGGATGAGTTTACATACAAATGTCAAATTCTCTATTCTATGAACATCCTGACCCATTAAATATAAGTGCACTGCCCAATGTTCCTGTGCACCTGGCTGCTCCTTATCCCCTGAGAATAGCGGAACCTGAATCCACAAGACAGTACAATTTAAATATTTGGAAGTACCCTGTAATTCAGTGTTTTTTCGTGATTTAAAAATTTCCTGACTTGTAGATTAATACTTAAGTTATAAGATATTTTGAAGAAAAGACATTTGGTAAGCCAAAAATGGCCACCTAAACAGAATGTTAGACAACTTTTGCCCAGATCACATATTTGCACATTTTGGTATTTTCTCAGTCATCTTTATAATGTGGATGATGCGTTATACCAAGACCCAGAGTAGGTGGAGTAGGTTGAGAATTTGAAGGTGTTTCCAAACTTTTGACGGGTGCTGCATAACGCGAAACATATCAACAAATAAACATTAAGTTGCATAAAATGAGCGTTTTCATATTTTGTTGTGATTGCACACCGGCTTACATTGTGAATGTTCATTTGTCCGCATTTGTCCTGTGACTTGCAACCAATTCAGGTTATAGTTTGCCACTTGCCCTACATCAGCGGGACAAATTTCAGGCTCACTCCTGACCCTAATAAGGATGAACAGTATAGAAAATGGAATGAATGTAAAATACAAGAATCAATTGTTTCAAATCTGTTGATGATGTTGTAGTGATGCCTTTACCTGTTTATTTTTCAGATTCTCGACTGGATTGAGGGGAAGGAGCGGAACATCCGTGCCCTCTTGTCCACCATGCATACAGTGTTATGGGAGGGAGAAACCCGCTGGAAGCCAGTTGGAATGGCTGACCTGGTGACTCCAGAACAGGTCAAAAAGGTCTACCGCAAAGCCGTCCTCGTCGTCCACCCGGATAAGGTGAGATAAGTAACACAATAGTCATATCTTATCTCAGTAAAGGACTTAGAAGGGAATGGTATTAATGTGATATCCAATCCGCTAATGTCTCAACACATCCACATTTAAATTAAGTAATATGCCCAAGACAATTACTGAAATCTAAACTCTTAAATCTCTATAAGTGTATTTGAAAAGGTTTAACTTAACCTCCTACTGTAGTATGCAGTATATTACGATTCAAAATGTTTATCTGCATTTTTTAAATTCTTCTTATCTAGTATAATGAAATGAGCGCAGCGTAAGAGAATGTACCTTATGCAACTTAATCAACATTGTTTTTTTTTCTTCGTTTGGGTGTGTGAAATCACATAGTTGTATGGTCCTATTGTGAGACATGTGGCATCTGTTTCAAAGTTCAAGTAATCAAAAATACAGTAGTTTCTTACCTTATAAAAGCCACATATTTCACTCAGAGAGAAGATATTGATAAAAAAAGAGCATTGTGTTTGCAAGTGTGACCAAGTTGTCCCAGCAATTTGCGAGACTTTAATATTACTGAGAATATATAGGCTGTCACTCATTCTCAGGCTCATTGTTTAGGTTTCGGGCCTATATTACCCCACATTATACTGCTCAGCAACTGAGGTGATCATGAGGTGAATCAATTCATCTATAATAGATAATAGTATTAGAAAAATAACAAAATAAATTCTGCCTGAATTTAAAATGTCAGCATAAGATTGAATGCATTTGCCGTGCATATCGTGAGATGGCAACACTAGCCGCTAACACCGGAGACTTGTGCTGTATCCTACAAGTGGCGTAACTTTTTTTTTTTGGCTCAATATTTCTTTAAATTGATTTAGGGTAGCCACATTACTGAATGAGTTCTATGTAGGGCTGCGCGATTGTGGCCAAAATAATAGTGACAATTATTTTGGTCATTATTGAAGTCACGATTATTAATTAATTAATTTTTTTCAAACAAGCTGTATATAAGCAAGGCTTCAAGGCTTGACACTTACAAATGATAATAGTAAACTAAAACAAATAAATAAATGATAATTAAAACAAATTCAGTCAAAGGCCTGGCAAAATCTTGACACACAGGTCAACACAACTAACTTAATTGCTGAGTGTAAACAAATGAAAAAAAATATGCCAACTTAGAACCAAGCACATTATTTATTTTTAAGCAAATTTTAATCAATAAGCAGTCAAAATGTCATTTTTGGTCATTTCAAACTGAATTTTTATAATCCGATTTTATAAATGGGTCTCAATTGACAGTCGGGAAACAATGCCCTCTGATGGTAGGATGGAAAAGTGCTTGGTTTGACTTGCAATTTTTAAATAAAGTGCTTGCCTTTTTAAATGTTAATTTCACCAATTAATCGTGGCAGCCAATACTGTGATCACGATTAAAATTCGATTAATCGTGCAGCCCTGGTTGTATGAGTATCTGTTGTATGAGTTCAAGAGAGAAAGGTAACAAAAGAAATGATTACATGTGTACATTGTAAAAAGGCCCAGTATAGAGGCTAAAATTCAGTGGTGCTAGGACGCTGTACAGCTGCATCTTGGGCCACATAAAGCATTGTCTACAAGAAACAGTAACGGACATCAAATCATAAGCATTTTAATGAATGTTGCACAGGAACTTTCTGATACATGACACAATTAGATAAAGTATGAAACTGATTACCAGAAAAATTATCACCCCCTCAATAATGTGACTGATCAGAGATCCAAAATTGGCCCAAGCCCAGTCTAAAAAAGAAATATTTTCCTGATGAACAAAATTGATTGTATCATTAAAGTGAGAAATTTTATTCCCAGTAGTGATATTAGAATCATACACAAAGGTACAACATTCAGATCCATTGTCAAAACAAGTCCCCCCTTGGCCTGCCAAGAGAAAATCCAAAGCTGCACGTTTTTGTAAAGCTAGCAGTCTAGCAGAAGCAAGTTCACTGGATGTGAGCATTAGCGCCTGGCCGATTTCGGTTGCGACAGTTTCTATTGCACAAGAAAGCTCAGCTACTTGATTGAAAGCCGACACAACGCCATATAAAGGAAGAAGCGTTCCAATTGCTTTTTTGAATGGAGTCTGATGGTGTGTCCTGAATAAATCAGAAGCACCACGTTTCAGTCTGTGAAGTTGAGATTTCTTTGGCAAATACTGAATCACTCTCATAGCTGGAATGACATAAGCTAAGCCACAGCGTCCTTTATAATCCACTGGAAGATAGGGGTAAGCCATGTTCCCACACACCCAATACATTCCTACTGGAGATGATATGGAGCAGATGGCGGCACGGTGAGCGAGCGCGTTGAGCCGAGTCGGGCCCGCGGCCTCCAAGCAGTGCTGGGGCGTTGACTTCACTGACTGGAACATGCTGTTGGGATGTCTTGGGTCCCATTTAAACGTGTGAAGGCAGTCCGATTCCCCTACAGGTTCTGTCCCATTATTTTCCAAACACCAGGAGAACATCTGAGGAATGAGCTGTACAGGAACAGGTGCTGGGGTTTTCACACACGTGTTGCAGTTTGTGTGTGGTCCCGGACATTTAAGGGGTCTGAGTTTTGATAGACGAGGACATTTAGGGTGAGAGTAGGACTGAGAAAAAGGGATATGCAGCAGTTGGCAAGTGTGACAGTCAGAAACGGGCAGGGCCATCAGAGGCAAACCTTCTCCGGCCGTGTATGGCATAAAAGCACAGACATAACAGCTTGAATTAGGCTGGATTAACTGGGCTACTTGCCACGCTATAGTCAGAAAAACATTGATATTGTCTGATCTTACATCTGGGAGCTTCATTACCTGTGGCGCACCTTGAATGGACTCCGCTAGGACCAAAACCAGAAGAAGCACGGCCATCCTTGGAATTGAAAGGAAGGATATTAACAAGAGTTTAAAAAATGAATAAGGATCAGAATTACTCAGCACGGACTTGGTGAGTCCAAGATCTTTTGTGGACTAACATGTGGAGTCTCCTCCCCTCTTTCCATTATATGTCACAAGACTCAATCAACCTCCACTAATCAATCATTAAGCTCATCATGGTCCAAAAAAGACATTCAGACTTTCAGGAGGCTGCAATGAGACATTAAGAACCCTTTGTGACACCAATCAAATGAGGGTCTGAATAGCTAACTTGCCTTTGCCTCTACGTTGTGTGCCATCGTGTGTCACAGTTGGCTGTTTGCATTCACTTAATGTTCTGTGGTCTTTTCCATTTGGCTCTTAATGTATGTGTGAACAGGTTGCGTTTGTTGACACTATTTCTTGGTAAACTGCTGCCAAGGAGTAAAGTGTATTTCTACATTTCTCACCAAATAGCAGGTTTCTGACACAAGTTAGCACTAGACACAGATAGGCACCATTTTTTGGAGAAAGAGTCCCCAAAAGCACATTGATTATAAGTATTAATTATTTTAAACAGCAAAGCCATTGCTATTTCTATTCAAGCAATCACATTAAAATGATTTTTTGACATCCCTTTTGATATATGTATAATGTATAAGCTTAAAAATGTGGATAACTTGACATTACAAGAAAAAGTACAATTATTGCTGCACGTAGTAACACGTCATTATCATCAAATGACATTATCATTACAACATTAATAGTTAAATGTCAAGATTGCATTTATTTTAGAAATTGTTTATTAACTCAGTCACTGCCAGCCCAGTTAAAATAAATTTTTGATCTTATATAGCTGCCAGTGGCAGTTGAAGTTAACTTGTCCATTGCAAGCCCAGTAAAAATAGAGCTTTGACGCATGTATTGTACAGTAGCTGTCAATGGCAGCGACTGAGTCCATATATTTATATTGAGTCCAGAAAAACGTGATTATTTTATTTGAAAGTCAATTTTTCAATCAAAATAATTACAAGACAAAAATTATGCTATTTTATTGGAATCAAAACAAACATTGTTCTGTAACATCTCTAGAAAAACACACTTCCAATTAAGTGGCCAAACCGGGTGTCATTTTTATTCTAAGGAGGGTGGTATCTGCAAAATGTAACTATTATGGTATCTTGTAATCTAACTTTGTTCCTCTTTCAAGCAAGTAATCAATAAAGTAGCTAAGTTACGTTTTTCAAGGCCATTATGGCAACACATTCACCTTAGGCCGGGATATTTTCCAGCTCAACTCTGATCATTAACAAGATAAGCAAGAGCAAATGGCTACAACTACAACATCCAATTAGACAAATGTTATTGAAATAATGAAAACAAAACTTGTTTAATTCATTGTTGAGCTACATATAGGCAGTATTTATATAATACATCACTTGAGTGAAAATACGAGTATAGTACTGAACATTCAGAGAGGTATTCTGCAATCTATTAGAAATATGCATTCTCAAAAAAAATGAACCTTAGATTGTAACACCTGCCGATCCAGTGTTTGCATATTTGTGAGTGGTTTGCCTACAGTTGTTCATCCGCCATGAATGTCTGGTAGTCGGTGAGTGGTAGTGTCTGCCTTTCACCCAAAGTAAACTGACCTCCAAGTGACCCTTAACAGCAATGTTCAATTGAGTGATGGGCTGATGGTACAATACTCACAAAATTGCTGGCAAAACTCAATTAATGAAAGAAAAGCACTCACCAAATTCAACTGAAACTTAGAAATGTAACAAATAAAAATGTATTGAAAATTAGAACATCAAAACTGGGCTATTATTTTTTAATTGTTATTCAACAGAAAAAAAAAGAAACTTTTTTCCCCACTGTAAATCAAAAGCAGTTGCAGTTGATTCCAAGACACCAAAAAATGCATAAAAATATTGGCCCTTATTAGAGCACTGACATTGGCCAAACAATTCAAATTTGGATCAACACAAACATATTTCCCACTTCTGCAATTGAGACAACATGCCGATTCTTTGCTGATTTATGTCTTTCATTTCTCCTCACAGGCAACAGGACAGCCCTATGAACAATACGCCAAGATGATTTTCATGGAACTAAATGATGCCTGGTCTGAGTTTGAAAGCCAAGGACAAAAACCTCTATACTGAAATATGGAGTGCGGGGGAATTTCATCCCAAAATTCATCCAGCCATGTTGGGTTCCCACCTCCCAATTTCTACTTGGCCCTGAATGAGGGCGATAACCGTATAGCCTCCTACTCTATATCCTTTGTGCAAAATGACCTCCCCTTGTAAGGTGCCCTCGGCTCTGAACTGTCTCACCAATGGAGTACCTTGACTTGACGAGATCAAACGACCTAAAAAAATTAGATAGTACACGCACAAGATAAGAGAAAAACACATCAGTGAATAGACAGTGAACAAGTGAGGGACCGTGCTACATTAAGTGTTCCCATTCACAATTTTAAAAGTTAGTTTAGACCTCCTTAGTTGTTTTAGAGAAACGTCAAGTGCAATTGTACAAAAATGAACGAACAAAGCTACAATAAAAGGCATCAGTAAAGATTCCATTATACTCCACCCGAAACATACCAGTATCATTTTTTGACAGTTGAGCCTTATGCTTTTACTTGCAGTAATTTAGGATTAGCACATGTACAGTTCTAAACATGAAGCACTTTGAAGCCTCATGCATTGTCACCAATCAAGTAGAGCTCATTTTCAGTGGTAGCTATCGAGAAGTCTGCTCAAAAGCACAAACATAAATCTGTGCAGCTTTTAAAGGGAAGGTGATTGATATTAATCTTCAATATTTTCATTTGCTTCTTTGTTTTGATGGTATAAACAAATTACGCTTGCCTTTTGCTCCTGTAGTTAGTGAAAATTTTGCCGATGTCTGAGCCAGTAATTCCACAGTGTCAAACTAGCTGTGACCGATCAGACAGAGCTCTTTTTGTGTGTTCAGCCCCTTGTGGGTTGTAATACAAGTTTTAAGATATAGAACATAAATGACCTTGTTTTATGCATCGGAGCTTGTCTGAATCATGTGCTGCACCCCTAACTCGTCAAAATGCAATAATGGGTTCTGGGTTTACTGTCTAAAATTAAATTATTATGAAATAATGATGGTAATCTGCAGTGGCTGACAGGAGCAAATGCACTGCAACCGGCAGAATGCTAAACACAGGAATGAGGGAAACAAACAGAAAAAAAATATAATCTGGAAACAAACATTAAAAAAACAGCAACAAAAAAAAAGATGCAACCACCGAAACAAAATGAAAGCAATCTTACAACAAAACAAGTGCACAGCAACACTAATATTAAAATAAACAGACCAAAAAGTGCAAACACATGAAAAGGAAACCACTAAACGCTGCAATGACAAAATATACTGCAAATTTACAACACAATGGAAATGGTACCAGTAGGGGGCGTGGATTTTTTGTTTGCAGTTGTTTTAATCTCTGTATCTTTCATTGTACTTGTTTTGTTGTAAATTAGCTTCCATTTTGTTTTTGTGATTGTTTTTGTGCAGACTTTGTCTTACGTTATACGTGTGATTATTATTATTATTATTATTATTATTATTATTATTATTATTATTATTCGTTTGCCTCACTTCTGTATTTGTAGCATTCTGCCAGTTGTAGCCTGTTTGCCCCCATCGGCCACCGTAGTAATCCTATTTAATGTATACATTAGTCGACGGTATTACTTGACGCTATGAGTTTACATTTTTATGATGAATTCTATTGGAGCACTGACACTTTTAATTGTTGAAACAATGCTCATGTAATTTGTTAGAAATATCATGTCACATAAAAAAATCAAGTTACGTCAACAGCTCTAGATCTGAATCAAATATCTGATTCTGGGACATGTTTAAGGACATTTACAGTAAATGTAGAGGTCATTTAATGCCTGTCCAAATTAATTTTAATCCTGTTATAGTTGTCATGTTTTGTCATTTGTTGGAATATTTTATTTTCAGGACTCTTTCATTTGTATTTCGTGTCATGACTGACAAGTACTCAAAGGAAAAGACGCTTTAATTTATGCCTGGGATCCAGAATGTTTTAAATCCTCTGAAATGTGGGGGGCACTCAACAACTGAGACACTGGAAAACTGAAAAGGAAGTGCAGACATAAACCTTGTACTTTACGTGCTATCGTGCTCTACTTCTGCGGACGATCAACATGTGGAATAACTCGTACGCGCCCTTGCTGACCGAATTATCCATCGACAGTCTTACAAGTCAGCAAAAAATCTATAACATCTATGTTGTACTCAATGGATGTGTGTTGTTCAAATTGTGGTTTGTATGAATGTGATTTGGACTATTGTAAGTTTCGTGTTTGCCTGTCTGCTGTTAACGTATTACTAAACTGAGTAAAATGCTATTGATGTGTTCCCTATAATTTGGCTGTGCTCATGACTGAATGTTTACTTGAAGCGGTTTCATTAGTGAGTCGTCCGTTGTTTAAGCGTTGCCTAGCAACGCGTCTCGCCACATACTCGGCCACGTCACTTCTATGGATTTCAGGACCGGCATACGTGAAATAAAAACAAACGATCCAAAATGTCGCCATGATTACAATGACTACAGTTCTGAGTGGCCCTTTTAGACTAACTACAAGGTGCCAATACAAGCCAGCAGACGCTCTGTCATGCAAAAGGAGCACGGAACCAGTTATTTGAATATTGAATTGAATGAATTGGTTAAATATATGATAATCGAGTATTTGCGCCAAAGGACTCATTAGATGTGCAACGTGATAATGCGCTGTCGTGAAAGCGAGTGATTGACTGCTGCTGCACCCAAGGCGACCTCTTACCACGTCACACACACACCTCATCCCCTTGTTTTTGTTACATAAGAATAATCAATCGTAGAATCAGGAACACAACCAATCAAGAATGACCGGAAATGAGTTCTTAAGAAGTACATCCCTAGTTGTGCTAATTCTTTTTCCGATGTTGCCAGGTTTTTCGTTCTTTCATGTGTTCCCGGGAAACCTGAAGCATTCAAGAAAACAATTCTCCAGTGTTTAGTAAATTACTCATTCATTGGGTTTTAGAAAACGCAGATTAGGTATTCCCTATGCTATGCTATCAGGATTACAAAATATGACTTGCAAATATGCTAGTGACTGTCATTCCTGTGTGACATGTTCTTATTTTTGTACTGATAACCTCCAGATTGTGGATGTCCGAACCTTAGATTATAATACTGTTCATTACATCCCATATGGAAGCATTTAAGATGGACTCATCACATTTGTATAGCAGGACTGTGATGTCATTGCCAAGAGGAAATTTGGGGTGATTTTCAATACCTCCGTCAATCGATGAATCACATGCTTACTTGCTGTGCTTTTGGGTTTGTCCCTTCTCTCCTTGCTTTCTCTTGACGCATTTCCTGAGAGACCATCAGCACTACTCTGCTGGATCCAAGTCAGTTAGCAAAGGCTGTTTGTTTTTCATTTTACCCTACTCCATTAAGCACAAGTCTGTACATAAAAGATCACCAGGCGCCTTTCATTGGAATGTTAGTCCCTTTCCTAATTCCAGCTCTAGACATTCTCTGTATAGCTTATCCCAACTGGGGATGTGGCAAACACACTCATGTAAAGGTCTGCATCAAACAATTTAAGAAAAAAAAATGCAAGATCAATCCAACTAAGTTTCTCTGGTTTTGAAACCGTGATGTCATAAAACTGTGGTACTGTGTATCTGAAAACAGTTTACCAACCAGTGCCTGAAGTAAATGCAGTCTTCAGCAGAAACGTGCGTGAACCAAAACATGTAGGTTTTCTTTTTAACTGCACCAACTCATTCTTCCCATTACCTCCACTCTGAACAGTACATGATTCACAAGCAGGGTTACTCGGGAGCAAATGTTGAGGCAGGCCCTCATGAAATACACCCAAACCTTCTATGAAAATAGTATACACTATTTGCATAAGGAACTCTTGCACTGCCTGGAATGTCCTGGATTAGGACTAATGAAATTTTCAACGGTTCAATGTTTTGTGTCTTTGTCAAGTAGACAAACATATTCAGTGACGTTGACTTAACAAATGTCACAACACATCAAGAGGAATGCATTTGTTGGATAAACAGCTTTCAAATATGTGTGTTTTCAACAGATAAGGGGATCACTTGCCGTCTGTTGGCGGAAAGTTATAGCTATGCTGTAGCTATGCAGTACAGCAGTTATGTTCTTACTGACACACCCACCCTCTGTTTTACCCTTTAAATTGATTCTAACAGTCTTCTTTTTTTCTTGCGCCAGGTGGTTGTAAATCCTCAGGGCAAGTACAGGAGCAGAAGAAAGACATGAAAATGGGAGTGCATGTGACAGTTATCCATCCAACAAATGGTAAATTTAACTTAAAAAAAAACGTTCCGATGACAACTTTGATCAAGTAACATGCAAGGAGCTTGCCTACCCCAGAAATAGATCAGGTTTAGGCTACCACATAAATGCAAAGCACCCAGCTGTGTCTGCAGTCACAGCTAATAATACCAACAAAGATTCAACTGGACAACACCCAGAATGTTTAAGTAGTTGGAAATTAATAAAAGAAAGCAGCACCATTTCTCCTGGTGGTCGAAACTAAAGGTTGCAGCCAGCACTTGGCACTAGTTCTAAATACAAGCAGAAGTGGTCACAAGTGCATCTGTAATAGACAGTAAATGACTGAAGCCACTTTTTTGTTGCTATTGTAAAGCAATCTATTGGTCTGCTATAATAACACAATCTACCCACTAAATGAACAAATCAAAGTCTGGTTGAGGGGTATTGTTAGAAATATTTACGTGAGATTAAAAAGAGATTAATTAGATCAATTAATTACAGAGTTTACATAACTAATTCCTCATTTTTTCAATATCTTGACAGCACAAGAACTCCATCCACCTGTGTATGTTTGCATCACTTAATTGGCTGGTATACTGCCACCACATTTGTCTCCAGTCTTAGATAGGTTTATCTGCTTTCAATTACCTCAGTTTAAACATGCATGAAAAAATACACAAAGAGGCTGCACTCAAAACAATAACAAAACTGAAACAGTAACCAAACCCAAGCAGGGAATTAAAGTGTTTATACTCCATTAACTAGAATAATCAAACAAAGGATCTGAACAACAAGATTACACTGTCTATCACATTCAAAAGAAATAGTGCCTTATTGGACATTGAATATATCATATACAATCTTCTTTCACGTAATGAGCACTGTTTTTTGGCACCATAAAAAAAAAAAAAAAATCGCACAAGCATTTCAGAATGTTTCAGGTGGACTATGTTCTGTCCACCAATTCACACATTTTCACCTTATATATGTATTCATTCATATATACACACCACTGAAAACTGATTTCTTTCAGTAGTTCAGGCATCAAATTTGAGTTGAATATCTTATGCGTGATCACCTTGACTGTGGACCTCTCACAGGGTAGCAGTGGTCACATAAAGTATTTTCAGAGGCCTGCTCAGTAACCTCAAAAATAGCATTTGAAGAAGTGGCAATATGAGATGCAATAGGAGTAACATACGTTAATTGACAGCAAATACGGTGCTCTCAGCTCATAATAATCATGACCTGATATACAATTAAGACTATTTGGCTTGGAAGGTGTCTTGCTTGTCAACGGTGCTGTGGGCAGCAGAAGGTTACTGGCAGTTTAAAAATAGGTTTGTTTCCCTTTGCGTTCCATTTCTTGTGGGTACAAACTGGCTGCAGCTGTGATGGAAAATAATGGAGCTTAAATAGGAACCCATACAAGCCTTTCAAATGTTTTTAATTAGGATCTGAATGAATGTGGTTCTTGGTTACTTGACTCAAGAGCTTTTGATGACAGTAGTCCCGGTGACTTGTGAAGTCATTATTATTAACTCCCCTCATGAACGTTATGTATGAATATATTCATATACGGTGTCTTGGCTCCAATATCATAATATAAATTTTCTTTGAGAGCAACTTCAAATAGTGTAAATGATTTGAACAAGTAAGTAATGATGGCATTGCATGGACAACATCCAAATGGTTACATAATTCCTGTTTTGAAGATCATAAACAGCTGGATATTTTGGGGCTAACATTTAAAGAGACAAAATCCAGCAAGCGCTATCAGTTCAATGAGCCCTGTGAGTTGTCCTAGTGAGCTGCGTGCCACTGACTGCACAGTAAAAGTGAGCTCTTTGATTCTTGCTCTGGAAAATCAGACACTTCCTGTTATCAATGAAGTTAGAAAACATCTGCATTTACAGTGAAAGGGACTAGAGCAACCCCAAATACAAGTCAGGATGTCTGCTTTCACTGTTAACCGTATGTACAGTACAAGTATATTATGTACATTTTTCACATATTTCAGAATTATAATTTCAGCAAACCTGTATTATCCAGGATGAAAGTAGTAAATTCAAAAAAATTCAAACAATCAAAATGTAAACAACCTTAACCCAAACACTTCTCTGAAGCCACCATAGCGATACCCCCGAGTCAGTGCTCCCCTCCCACCTACCCTCCTGTGTTTTGCAAATACTGCAATCGTTTCATAAGTAGGCCAGTTGCTGGTGTTGCAATCGACAGATTTGGCTAAAAATGGCCGACACTACTAATTGTTTTAACTATTTAACTTGATATACTTCAACTATTTACAGCAGTTGTTCACAAGTAGCTATGGTGTCATTATTCGTGACACATAAATCTATACCGTAATCTTGTATTCTTAAACATACTAAACATATATTTTAAAGATCATTCTATTGACCTGCCATTCAAAGTAAAGCAAATCTTTATTTTTACAAGCAATGCTTAGGTGCGCAACATAAGAAGGTTGTGCAAGGAAAAGACCAGAATATTACCTACCAGTTAAAAAAAAAAAAAAAATAATAATAAAATGAGATCAAAACATAAATGAAACATATGTGCTAATAGTGGCATTTTAAACTTTCTACAGTTAACTTTATGCATTTACTGCATACAAATATATATCACATTTAGCACAATGGCAATACAAAATTTTGGGTGCTCGAATTCTAACCTGGGAAGAAGTTAGCCAGGCTAATGTAAGTGTCCTGTGGGTTTTAGAAGTCCAGCTGCAAGATTTGCTGCAAGACTCCCAATTCAAATGATCAATATTGGTACCATCTTCTGCAGACCTTGTTTATTGTCTGATCATTTGTATCAGCCGTGTTGCAGCCGGGAGGCATACAAAACATCTAAGACTGTTCACTTCCCAGAGCAGACTACGTTCCATAATCAAGCAAATAATAAGGTAGGCAATAAAACAAAAATGAAAAACAGTAATAGAGCAACAAGGGCAGTGATAATGAACCACTAATAAATAAATAGACTTGCATTCTGAACATACTACGGTGTAGACTGAGTGAAAAAACTGTATACATATGAGAAAGATACGTATTCTGGTGAGAAGAAAGCGTTCTAACTCGGTTAAAAGTTTCAAATAGTTCAATTTCCATGACTCGGGCGCTTTGAATATGGCATACAGTCACACTGGTAACACTTCCTCTGCCAATACATTTGTGACCACTGCAGTGAGCAGTTGCTTTTGGTTGACATCTTTTGACTCATTCGACTTACCCTTTTAAGCCCTGGCCTTTCTGAAGATGTCTTAAATGTTTGGGTGGGATGCAATTAACGTTGTTTTCTTGTTGAGACAATGCGACCACAGTAGTGGACACAAATGAATGAGCTGAGTCTCAGGAGGACAAGACAAGAATGAATTCCCTTACATCTTCATTAATTAAATATATTGTGTCAAGTGATACATTCTGGTAACTGAAGGAAAGTTATTTTTTTAACAATATATTGCCAATTGAACACTGTTATTCATGTGGAATAGAATTTGCTAGCCTGTAAATATCTGTCTATAATTTATGCCTTTTGAAATGCTTTGGGACAAACAATGTTATATTTTCATTCCATTTTTTTTTTTATAAAGTCATTCAATGCCAACTATTTTCAGACCTTCTTTTACCCTAATATTTAAAAAAAGACATTGTAAATTAGTAAAAGCAGCTTGGTGGTAAACTGGTTGATGCTTCCGCTCACAGTTCAAAGATCGTGGGTTCGCTTCTGGAGTTAGCAAGTTCTCCACATGCCAACATGGATGTACTCTGGTTTCCTCTCACATTCCAAAAACATTGCATATTAGACACTTTAATGGTCCTTAAGTGTATTTGTGAGTATGAATAGCTGTCCCTCTTTGTGTGCCCTGTGAGTGGCTGTGAGTGGCTGATGGCCAGTTCATGTACGCCTCTATTGCCCAAAGACCACTGGGATAGGCTCCAGTACACCCGGGATATGAAGATAAGCAGTTATAATGGACGGATGGATGTATGAGTGGATGGATGGAAATTAGATCCTCTGACTGGACTCTGTAAAAACGTAGAAATACAGCTTTCAGATAAGTACGTAGTTGATGAATCCTTTTACTAACAAAATATTTTAACTTTAAAAAAATATATAATGGGCCCTATCAATTTCAAAATTGGTCTTTGCTCTGAAAATCAGTGAATCAATCCTTCAAATTTTCAACATCTTTTCAGTTTTTCCCCAAAAGGACTAGGTAGACTCAGGTGAGTTTACTGAGGGAGTTAAAACTAGAGGTCACTCTTCCCTGCTGTTCATATTAGACTGGAATGTGGCACCTGACACAATACAAAAAGAAACTATATTGCTGCTATTGTAAGATCACACTTTTGATTGCCAGCCGGGGTACGCTTCATAGTTTGCAGTACTCTGCATCAGTCAGGGTGAAGACATGCAGTCAAAGGACGATGGCAAGGCAAGTCATAGGCACCTCCTCCTCTAACACGTCAGAGGACAGCTCAAATGTCATTCATCACTTTTAGTAGACCAATTTTACACATGGCGACACGGGAAACCCCTCTCTTGGGGGTTTCATTGAAAACAGGTGACTGACACAAAAAGATGAGCTCTGCATTAAACTGTTGTCTGTCAGTGAAATCCTTTAGGGCACAGCTGTTATGACATCCACTTTGTGTACATGCATACAAAAATAGTGGTGTGCTCTATGCCAACTACACTCTACGCAACAACTAGTGCAAATGCACTCATGCACCTCTTGGTTCAAGTGCCCTGTGTGTGTGTGTGTGTGCCTGTATGTGTGTGTGTGCATTATAACACTGCGGGTCAAAAATAGCTCAGTGTACCCAGAGACACAAACTCTGCATAGAGCTTCCAGTTCATTGGACTCACAATACTGGTGACACTGCCGGGTCAGGACTTTTATCGGATGCCCAACTTTGTATTTCCAGCTTTGATTCTAAGCAAGTAAAGTCTCAAGGCAACAGGTGAGTCATTTTTATATCTTGTGTGGATACAATACATGGCCCAGCCTACACAGTACAAACAGACAAGTTGTGCTTGAGGTTGCCAGTTTGCCTTTTTGTCTTAGAAAAAGAAAACAACAACAAACCTTTTGTGTCTAACCTTTTCTGTTTTTCTGTTGAACTGTCAAAACTCCCACTTTGCCTTTTGATTTGCATCTGATGTTTCGCTTTGTTGTTTTAAAGTAATTTTTTTACTTTCAAGGCTTTTTATGACATTCAAATTGTCCTTGTGTCAAGTCTTGTTGACGTTGCGTGGTCTGCCCTATTTATCTTGCTTTTATAAAAGTAAATGTCTCCAACGCAGAAACAACTTTGATTCAAGCCTTTGTTTCAAAAGTTATTGATGTTTTTAAAGTTTTAGCCAATGTTCTGTGCTCTGTTAGGTTGCTGCTTGTTAGAAGTGCAGCACTTAAGATTGTACAAAAATTTAACAGGGATTCTGGTTTTCGTCAGTTGTGGACCATACTGGACTGTAAGTTGCAGCTTTTCTAACTGAGGAGTTTTGAGTATTATTCTTTGAGAAGACCATAATGACTTTAATGATGAGTCAGATTTGGTAGTTTTTTTTCCGATAAAAGTCTTAACAACGGATTTTTGTTTTTGTTTTTATGATTTTATTTTAATTCCCAGATTTGATTGACTTGTTCTTCATAGAAAATAATTGTTGAAAACTTTGATTAATTGTGATTAATTAAGAAAAATTTGAAGATCAACTAGCAAAAAAACAAAACAAAACAAAACTGATGGGGTATACAAACGCGACCCTGGTGAGGATACACATGTATAAAGGGCGGCATGGTGGAAGACTATTGTATGTGGACTTTGCATGGTTTCCCTGTGCCTGTGCATGGTAGGTACAGTATATTAGACACTACAGATTGACAGATTGCCCTGAAGGGTGTTAGTGAGTTTGTGTGTTCTACACTTGGCTAGCAATTGGTTCAGTGTGTACCTCGCCTACTACCGAGAGACTGCTGGGATAGGCTCCAGCATGACTGCGACTCTAGTGATGATGAGCGGCTAACAGTTATCATATATTGTACAGCCATATATTTTATATATATAATATATATGTATGTAACAATATTATATTATTATAAGGTTATTACAGTATATACATCATATATATATATATATATATATATATATATATATATATATATATATATATATATATATATATATATATATATATATATATATATATATATATATATATATATATATGGTGACTGTTACTGTTTATTTCATATAGCAGACATGGTATTTCTGTGAGATTTGTTTTTCAAAGAGGTGAGTTACGACTAAATAAATAACATATATTTGCGGTGGTGCACATGAATAGACAAAGTGCTAGTGTGTGGTGGCCCGGTAAGAAGTGAGGTAAGATTAAATACAAACATTTAAAAGGTGCCTCGGGCTAAAGCTTTACAACCCAGCTCAAGCAGACAGCCAGTTGTGTCTCATAGAAGACCTCTGTTTTTTAATCTATGTCACAGCTAACGGCCAATTCACCCATTCAACCATTTGGGTTATTTCAGCTGTCGTTGCACAACACATAGCCAGACTTCTCCATGGTAACCAAAGGCTTCTGCATGGTGCCGTTGGCTGCAATAGACCTTTAAGGGTAAAGAGAAACATGAGCTTAAAGTGATCACGTCAATTTATTTTAAATCACTAAAGACTCTCTGTCGTTGTTACTTATTAGCCATTAAGCAAAGCACACACACACACACACACACACACACACACACACACACACACACATAGAATAGAATAGAATAGAACAGAATAGAATAGAATAGAATATTTGTCATTGTAAAACAGTTATACAGCAATATTATGAGTGCTGCTCTGTTTTGTCCATTTGACTTAAATGTGAACAATAAACAGAATAGAATAGTTTCACAGTTCATAGTTAAATTGCTGATGCTGATACCAGGCGCCTTTAAAACAACATGATTAGTATAATGCTTGCCCTGAAAGAGGACACTGCCATAATTTGCTTGCCTAAGGTGCAAGTGCAGGTGGAAAATGTTTTCCAGCTGGCTTATTAACCTTACCATCATTTCATAAAATGTGACCAAGGCATGACTCAAAGACAGTAATGCCCAGTATTCTTGTCTGCTGCTTAACGGACATGCATGGGTAAGGATGAAAAGGTGCTGAATGAAAAAGAAACAACAAGAGGCGACTTGTAGTGGGTGGAAGGAGAACGTTCAATGCAGTCAATTCAAACAACAGATGTGTTTAGAACTTGAGTGGCAGGTTTTATACTTTGGAAAAATACTTGTGTGGTGACCATTCTCAAGAGGTCATGAGAATCTGAGGGCAGACAAGGTTATTTATGACAAAACAACTTGGACTTAATCACATGGCAGCAATTTCATTGCTGAAAGAGGGTTACAAAATGAACGATTAACAAGACTTTCAAGGTACTTCTGAATTGACAACGATTTTAGAGATGCAGCAGTCCCAGTGCGTGACAAACAGCAGTGGCCATTTAAATATATTTTGATAATGAAGTGTGAGAAAACACGCTGTGGTTGTGTGTGAGGGATGGTTTTGCCTGCAGCATATAGTGCGTGATAACAAAACATTTTTGTTCAAGCTGTCTTTATGTGTGCTTTCTATATTTGTGAACAGACAAATATAATGTGGTATGCATACTGCAGATATAGGATTGTAAATAGTTGTAATTAGAACCCGATCAATATGGACATTTTTCAGACATCTTAAAAAAGAAATATAACAAAGCCATTATAATTTGATTCCCACCTCGATTAATTGGGAATCAAATTATAATGGCTTTGTTACCTCCCAATGCATTTCCATTAATGTTCACTATTTATGGACCAGCCTGGTACCTATTCCCTCCAAATAGCAGGGTTCAATAGTAAATATTTTGTCTCGTTTTTGATTCATAAAATGCATTGCGTGGCGCAATTAATGGCATTTAACGGACATTAATATTTGTCTTTTTTTTTCTGTTAGTCATAAATTGCTCTGACATCGCCTCGTATCCCACCCTGGGGGGCCTGCCCCAATATTTGAGAAGGACTGCTTTAAGACAAAGTGGGCAGTGGTACCCCGACTCAGTTCCATTCGTAGCTTGGGCCAAGTATTTCTGAGCAACATTCTGAGAGTTCGGTCGCTCATGGTGCTGTGTCATCACTGTATGGATAAGCTCTTACTTTCCTTTTATTAGTCATATTGTGACTGGGAGAATGATGTGACTGTGTGAAAGCGCATTTATTCTAAAAGGTCACCACTCGAAAAATTATCACAGCAAATCAACATACAAAGATGATGATAACACGAATGACAGAGCATTAATTCATACTGAAATGACATTTTTTAAAATTAAATACAAATTTAAATACAACTACAAAAAACATTGTAATTATTATGGGGTAAGGGACAAGGGTGTAAAATGTCAACTTTCCTTTACTGTTACCTCATTGTTCCCATTGGATGGGGAGAGCTTGTTGGATCGGAGACAATAAAATTGGATGACACACAAGTTTTGGCAGGGAACTACCTCTGAGCAGCTCTTTGCTATTTTTTCCCCCCATATTTGTTTTCTCCAGGGAAAATGGAAGAAGAGAGGCACACGCTAATTATTGTATGGAAGTTGTGACATTACTTAAGACTGAAACAAGGTGGCCATTGTCTGGTCTTGCTTTGATAGGAACAAAGTTGACAGTGTCGGCAGTCTTTCAGTGTTGCACATGCCTGCTTCAGGCATTTACATTTTTGTAAGCGTGTGTTGGCGAGGCAAACAGAAAAAGACAGGATGATCAATCCCGCCTTTATTTTGCCAGGTGATTCTCAGAAGAACCTCAAAGCTGTCGTGTTTGGCCCCAGCCTTGCTAATTACGGGATGTTATCCACTCACATCTGGTCCTAATGTGTGTTGTTAAAATGTTGCAGACCAACACAACATCTCTATGCTGGGGTCCTTGTTTGTGCCACAGCATTATCACTAATAGGAGTCATTATATCTATTATCTTTCCATCTACCCATGTCATTAGGAGATTGTACTTGTGAAATGACTCACGGCTAAACCACACTGTCTGCGTTGTCTAAATTATTATGATTTGCTCTACAGAATGTTGGTCACATTAACATTAGCAACTTTCCCCCACATTGTTTTTTTTTATTTACAACTTTTGGTTGGGCTAGTACATTTCTGAAATGAAAGAGGGCAGAAAGAGGAGATGTTAATTTGTCCTGTCTGGTCGATATGCTGGCCAAAATCTAATCCGTGGTTTAATGCTAAATAGCTGCTTGACAGACTACATTGACTTACTCTATTTTTCCCTCCATTTTGCAGAAAAAAATTCCCTTGAGAATTCAGTTCTGGCAGGTGCTGGTTTTACATGAAGCATTGCAGTTGACCAGTGTGTCTTCATTCTGTAAAATGTGGAAAATGTTGTCTCATAAGAGGTTTGTAAGAACTGTATATACTGGGTTTTATTGCCCTTTCCTACAGTAAATCCCCCAAAATACAGGAAAAGAGCTTTCGGAAACATAGTGACAGTAAGGGCTCTATTTTTGTAAGCAGGCACTTGCCCGCTTGGTATTAAAACAGACATACTGTATCTTCATTTCCGTGCTTGGGCTAGTCTAATTTGCAGTCTCTGGGAATTTGCAGGGGGTTGCCTTGATGCACTTGACAATTTGGTGGCAGAAAGGAAACTAGATGTTTCTTAAGCCAGTTGAAAGTAGGTCCAGGTTGTGGTGTGGGTTGTGTAATTCGATTTTGGTGTATTTTATTAAATCCTAGGCGACATATTCTGTTGGACTCTGTCTAATATATGCTTCGTATTTCCAAAACATTCATTATGACATAGTGCATCAACTATTCTGAATCATTTTAAAAATGTGTGGTTGTCACACACTGCAACATAGTTTGCGCTGGAAGCCAATCTCCAAGCGCTCACTCCGCATTGACCCACTGTACATAATTCTCAAATCAAGATCTTCTTGACGTTCTTTCTAAATGGGATTTGCATGCGCAAATCTCTTACACGGATTTCAGCAAGACCATGAATTCTTCCACCATGCAGAGTCAACATTGTAGACCAGGCGTACAGTTCTACCTGTGCGCGTCAAATATCAAGGGAAAGAAATCTTCACTATGAAAGCAAACATTCATACACAGAAGTTGAATAGCGCTAGCTAGACTACGGACCCCGAGAGTTAAAGAATGTAAACACGGGAAGGATGCTGTAGTTTGTTTGGCATGCTTATTATAGCGTTTAGATCCCAAATGTTCATCCTGAGGGAATGCTTGGCACTGAAGTAGACAGTTTCTTGTTTTTCTAAAACTCTCCATTTCAACTTTTCTGAAGCTGAGAAAAAAGGCAACTCACAAAATGATTTTTATGAAATTATAATTACTTCACTTACAGGCACTTTAGCAGCGAATGGAATGCTTTTGAGCCTGACAGTAAATGGACAGGTCTTTGTGCGTTTGTACAACAAGATTTCATTAGAAAAGTACACCAAGGAAAGTAAGCAGCATTCTATGCTGGGAAATAATATATGATTGTATGGCAATTCTTAGCTTTTGTCACTTGTGATAATATCTAATGTCAGCACAAAAAAAATGCCCTTTAGTGTTTTTGAACAAGTGGTCTGCTTTATCGATTAGAAACACTACTACATTAACCAGATCTCATGACTAATGTAACATCAGCTCTGTTTCAGCTTTCGAGGGGTCATGATTCAGCTGCGCCCTGGAAAAGGCATCATGCTACAACGGTAGTGTCAGCATTACACAATGATGACAAAATGACAAAAACAAGTGCAGTACAGTACTAACATCGCATTTGCTGACCATTACTTTGGGCTATGTTATACTAGCCACTTGTACTCAGGAGTAGAAAAAAAGCTGTCAACCAGAGGCATTGGCATTAAAAAAAAAGTAGTTAATATGTATAAAATACTTTTAAGACTTGATTTAATGAAGCACAACAGTAAACCCAATCAGAGATAATTGAATAAAAATTAAAATATATAGGGTGTTGTTTTTATTGGGGATCTTTTTGTATCCTTAAAATACAAAATTTAACCAATTATCACACAACAATTGCTCTCTGTTCCTTTAACGCAAAAAACAGCCTCACAATAAATCACAATTCTATTGCAAATAAATGTTAGCCATTTTTTCATTTATTGTGCAGTGGTTCACTCACCCAACACCCCATGCTGACAGGGTGGGTTTAGTGGATAGCTGCATGCATTTGAATCATTTCCCACCATTTTGATGATAGCGGCTGTGATTGGGCGCCATGATTGGTAATTTGCCGTCATACACCGTTAAATACATAATTCCTACTGTAAAGAAAAATAGTACTGTATTGCATTCTATGTTTTAATATGTTTATGTCTTGATTGTTTGATTTAAACATAGAGTGCATTTTTTTTTCAAGTTGAAACGTGAATTTACCAATTCAGGTAAATGGCAAAAACTAACCATTACAGATTAGTGAACAATAATGACTCATTTGTTGTTTTCAAAGACGCATGATGCATAATGAGATTTAACGTTTCTTTATTACTTCACACTTGCACTTGTCAATGAGTGTGCCTGTGAAAGTGGATTCTACAGCACTTTATATCAGACTTTTAAATGACATCATCCCACGGCTTTGGAAATATGACATCATCCCTTTGGTATGTAGTCCCCCATGGCAACCCCAGGGTAGGCATTAGCTCTAGTTCAAAGCAAACTGATGAATTATTCATGATAACCTTCCAGCTGTTTTAGTTGTCAAGTGTGCTGTGAAACGGGTTCAGGGCTCTTTGTTCGAAAGCACCATTTTATAATGTTGATTAGTCTGAGCGTGACTCATCAAAAGCAGTGATATGCACTCTGACATCATCTTGTTGTGAATACTGTGACATGGGAATACCCCAAATGAGCTGAGGTAGCTTTTTAGGCAGTTTTATGAAAATATGTTTGATTCCAAGAATCAGTTGAAGCGCATACTACAATATGCAAACACACACACACACACAAACATCAACATAACTACATTACAACTTGAAAAATATGTGCTTCAGACACCAAACCTAGCTCCACCTGAACAATACTATAATTACCCATAATGATGAAATGCAATTAATTAATGAATTGTGGTTGTTTAAGTTTAATATTCATGGTGAATTTTGTGTCTCAGAAAAAAAGGAAGGAAAGAAACGCTTACAAGTTAAACACCAATGAACAACAACAAAATACATTTGTAATTGAATCTCTTTTATCAACTGAAATGTTGATTGTAATTCTTTATACCAGATGATTTCCACTGCTGTGTCATTTTCACACAAATGTTGCATAGCTCGAGGATGACGTCATGCCTAGATTGTTCCGGATGATATCATATGAGTAGATGATGTCATCCCCTTGCCTCAAGAGCTGCGGCTCAAGGGTGTTCCCTTCCTATCACATTCCAAGCAGTTGCTTTTGTATCAACAAAAATGAACGTCACAACATACTGATTTTACACTTGATTAGTGTAAAAAAAACAAAACAAAAAAAAAACAGCAATTCAAATAAATGCCCATACTGTATAAATAGTTCTACTTTCTTTGTGCAAATTTAGATGTAGCTTTTCTTGAATCAACGCTGGAGTATCCAGCTGAAGGATAGTACTGAGACTCAGCTAACCCAGCTGATAACAGTAATTAAAATAATCGTTTTGCAGTCATTAGGCTGTGAAATTAATGTATCCCGATAATGATGCAGTTCAAGGAAATAGATTTGCATGAATGAAGTTCTTACCCTTCCCACAAGCTTATTTGTTGTACCCTAACATATTTAAGTGCAATGTGGGTGAGATGCATGCAAGGTCTGATACAGATCATTAACTGAACCTATGAAGAACTGTACTGTATGTGGCATAGTGACTTGACCTTATAAGATGCACAACGGTCTGACCAAAAAGATCACATGGCAAAATCCTTCAAATTCTTGCTTTTATTCCTCAACAGGGAATAATATATATGCTATTATTAGTAACACGGACATTCCTTCCTTCCAGACAGCGTATTATTGAGCAGACATTTGGAAAGCAAAGTTAACTTCTGTGTGGCTTATTGTCCACATCTGGTTGGAAACTTTTTTCACTCAAACAGCTGGTTGTGTTAATGTCTTTGGGGAGTTTTTGGGGAGTGGGGACCCCTTCATAGGATTAATAGCATAACTTTACCTGATGTTAGTTTGTTCAGAACATTTTGAATTAGCAGCATTAAAAAAAGCATTATGTTCTGTAAAACTGAAGTACATCTCCTTAATGCGATTTATTTAATCTATTTTTTTACATACCTAGTCGATTTTTACCTTACTAGAATGTAAAATGCATTACTTTTTGCAGGAAGGTAAACATGCGCTGTAAATGATAGAATTGTAAAACACAACAAAGCAGAATCATTATTTTTCTTTAAAAATCCTGGTTTTCCGAGGTTACATGAATGTATCAGCGTGAGTTCCACCCATTTTCTGGTGACGTCACGCCTGCGCGTCCTTTCAGCTGGGTTGCTTCCACTCAGGTCTGGCAGACGAGTCGAGAGCGGGACAGAGAGGAGTGATGAAACGTTGGCGACCGAGCTGGAGCCAACACTAAATTCCAACAGTTTTTACGCTTAAAGTGAGGATTTAAAACTTGAGGTGGAAGTCACTGAACAAGACCCAGGAGAGCCACCGCATGATGTAAGAAGTTGTTGTTATCACGTTATTGTTTTCATGTAATTATTATTTGCCAGTGGGGCGAGGAAACCGATTTCAACCAGGTGTGACAAAATAGGCTTCCAAGAATGATGGATTGCCCCTCATCTTTTTTTTTTCATGAATCTGTTGACTCTCAGCATGCTTTTTGTAGTCAATGTCTTTGTAAATATGTAAGATTAGTTCTTTTTCTTCTATTTGCACTTTCTAGAATTGTTTTCACGTTCTTGGCTCGTCGTTTATTTCTGGTGTTCCCACCTGAAGGAACAGTTTTGAAAGTCGCCGAACATATGATACTGGTGGTGTTATTACTAATGATAAGAATAAATTGAACAAAAGTGTTCTCATGTTTGTACCAAGCGGCAGTTTCCCACTGGAAGGAGGTGACTCAGACCAAGAATTTCGCTGGCACAAAGCCCTCAAGACAGGAACCATGGGTTTCCTTTGCATGAGAAAAATACTGGAGGGACAAATGGCTCACTCTTCTTAATGCAATAAAGTAGTTTCTATAGAAGAGTTCATACAAAGATGTGTACAATTTAAAAGAATAGGTACCGATGATGAAGCAGGTTATTCGCCTTTCAGTATTGCAGCAGGATGTGAATTTTTTTGTACATGGCGCTTATTTACTTGACTGGTAACCGGAGACAAGAGTGAATTCCCCCAACCCCTAATTAGATTAGTTTCTATAGATTAAAAAAAATGAATGGCTGCAGAATGCATAATTTAAAAATAAGAATAATGAGGCAATATATATATATATATATATTTTTGTGTTACTATATATATATTTTTGTGTTACTATACAATGTCAAAAAAGGTAAATGTTTGAAACTGCATTTTGTACTCTGCAGATCAGGGATGGGCATCTAAATGCTGCTTGGTGTGAGGGGTGGGGTCACAATTTTTCCCCGGTGCTACTCTGGGGCCACATATAACCACACATTTCTCACCAGATATAGATATGGACTAAATCCATGCATGTGCGAAATATGTGCTCGTAATATTTAAAATATTATTTCTCATTTCATGTAGAAAAGATCTAATATCCTCACCAATTTACAAACGGCTTAAAACAAACAACAAAATATCCTCATATTGTGATTTCTTTTCCAGTGCTTTCTTGCAACATTGCAACAAATGAACATTCTAGGATGACACAAAACCCCTAAACAGCACACAAAGATTGGATGCCAGAACTCATTAGGTGCATTTGGAAAAAAAAAAAAATCCACTCACTCAAAATCTTCTGATTTAGGTATTTATTTCGTCCTGCATATCATTCCAGATCTGCAAAAAAAAAAAAAATAATACAGCTAGTTTATGTCACATATCACATATCATATAGGACAGCATAGTACCCATTGCACCATTGTACCATTGTTTTTTTCTGCAATATAAGGCACAACTAAAGGCCTTCAGTTTTCTCAAAAGCTGACAGTGCGCCTTATAATCCGGTGTACCTTATACAGTGCATAAAAAAAAGTTTTCATTTTTGGGAGACGAAAAAAATAAAGTAGAGCAACGGCCGTATAAAATCTTCAGTATTTACTTCTAAATTTCAGTTATAAGTGTATTTTTTACAGTCAAATTTCTTATAACACCCTGTTTGAAATTTTAATGTGCTATATATGCTCCAATTTTTAAGCAATTATATTTTATTTATTTTAAGATTTTTGGTTGCAATTTGATTACAAATTTTAAGTTTATTATTAAATTCAATCATAATTAAATTCTTTTAAACCCTTGATGTTTTTTGGCATTGATTCTAAACAGTCTTTTAATGTAATCAATTCTTCCTCATTCTTCATATACTACTTTCCACAAATCATCTTTACTATTTAATTTTTGATTGTCTGTTAATAAAGTTTGACTGACTTCTGAATGTTTTGTTGACGTTCCCTTTATCGCAGCTCTATCAAGTGGATGCATAACGCAACCCTAGCCACTACTGTAACTTCTATTTTATGAGCCATATAATGCGGTGCGCCCAGTAAATAAAAACAGTTTTAAAATAGGCCATTCATTGTGCCTTATAGTGTTGAAAATACAGTAAGTGCAGTAAAGCCATGTTTGCCCTCTAGTGGTGAAGGGTGATATTACGACTAAAAAATATATATACACACACACACACACACACACACACACGCCCACACACACACACACACACACACACACAATTACTATGTATTGTCTAAATAAGTGGTCCAAACGGCACCAAATATTAATTTCTAAATGCTTAAAAATGGGAATTAGCGTTTTATTCTAGAGACCTGTGCAACAACCATTGCCACCCACGGGTTAATAGTTAATAGTTACTATTACATGTGCTCATTAAAATGTTGGCATCGCATAACCACAATTTAAATCAGAATATTGTGGTCTTTAGCTATTACAAAGTCTTCTCAAGCCTTCTCATGCAAAAATTGCCTAAGCTTGTTAATCATGACTTCTCACACAACATTGTTTTTAGGACATTTGGAGAATGCGAAACCCCCCAAAGGACAGTTGGGTGAAAAACCGATGCTATTGTGTTTTGGTGATTTGTGTTGGATATAACCGCCACTTAGTGTTTCCAAAGCAGCCTCTCCTCTGTGTAACAAACTGCCAATAGACTACTCAACACTTTCACAAATGCTCGCATGCACTGATCACAGTTAACATGCGTATGGAGATGTTTTTCAGTTTGGTTCAAGTCTAGGATTTCATTGAATTAATTAATATAATACATGTGCTTGCCAGCTGCCGGGAAGTCATATGATATCACAGACCCTTCAGCTGTTTTTTGGGTCAAAAGAAGCATATAATTTTGAGTGTTGGATTTCCTTCAAAGAAAAATCAATTGGTCGTTGTTATGTAAATGTCATTCCTGTTCATAATGGACAATGATGGCATTTGAGGGAAGTAAGTGTTTTATTATTATTTCAAAGAACAGAGATGAAAGAAGCACTGATCCCCTTTTCTTGTCCATATAGTGATTGCAAGGAAAAGTCCAGCAAAGCCATGTCCACGCTTTGAATGCAACAATGTAAGTAGCGACACGAAGTCATCACCGTCAGTGACATTTTAACAAGGAAAATGAACTCATCGAGTGTGAACGCATGAGTGTGTGGACTGTCTGCAGGAGGTCTCAAAACAGTGTACGACATCATTGGGATGGTGAAAACTTGTACCTGCTACATATAGTAACATCAGTATATAAACACAAGGCTGAACCAATCATGATTGCAATATTTGATAATTATAAAGAACAATAAAGCTATATTTTTTACAGTAATGAAGAGTTGAAGGAGAAACATCTGGAGAAACATTATTTAAAAATTAATAATGTCGGCAGGTTAAATAATTTGAATGTTCCCTTTCATAATTGTAATGTAACTATTTGCTTTTTTTTTTTAAATCCATTGCATGGTCAGGACATCACTCCTCTTTCATTTAGGTTTTCCTCAGGTCAAAATGCAGCTCTTATTATAGGCCTACAATAAATAAATAAATACAAATAAATTGTGGTAATTATCGAGATTGAACATGAAAAAACATATCATAATTGTATTGTTTTTGCAAAAGCGCCCATTCTTACTCGAGTGCGTGTCTGTTGATCATCATCATGTACCCTATGCTAAACGCCTCTTAAGTCAATAAGCTTTTCATCTTGGCCACCACAGCAAGAAGCTATTTTTCTCACATATCCCATCCATGTCTCTCCACAGGGGTCAATCTGCTTTGTTGTCCACCTTCATCCATGTTTTGCTGATACTTGGTGAGTTTTACTACTAACTGCGAGCTCTTAAAGGTGCAGGCAACAATACTGAAGCCACAAGCAATACTTTGTAGCCTCTCTAAAGTTTGGAAATGATTGTAATGATTAAATTAGAGGCAGAGAGTGTGACTGGAAAAAAAAATAATTTCAATTATAATGCAGTGTCAATGATAAATACAAGTTTTGAAGCCATATACAGTATGTGGCCATTCCTGCAACATAATTTTCAGAGCCGTGCCTTCTTATTTCAGCATGAGTATGAGTTAAAACAGTGTGGTTTAGCAGTAAATAAGTAATATCTCATTGAAAAAGTGTGGAACAAGACTGTGGAACAACTTATTGTACATCGAACAGAAAGAGAAAGAATTCCATCTACAAGTGCTTCAACAGTCCTCACTTCCCAAACACTTATTGAGGGTTGTCAAAGGGAAAGGTGGTGCAATAGTGTTCAACATGCCACTGTCTCAGCGTTTTGGACCGTGTTACTGTCACAGTCCACCATTTCAGCCACCTCACTTCCAGCTTCACCACACCCGCTCAGCCCTCCTTCTAATCAGCCTCGAACACCAACACCTGCAACCATTTACCCGCTCAGTATAAAGCCCGGTCACTTCCCTCCACAACCCGCCAGATCGTCTCTATGCGCTACGCCGAGCTTTCCAGCAATTCCTCCTGCCAGCCTGCCTGTTGTCCGACCTTGTTCGCCCTTGACCTCCCGATTGCCTGCCGAATTGACTGGATCCTTGGTATTTCGACCTTGCCTGCCTCTGACCACCCGCTAGCCTGCCGTCTTTACCTGTATGCCCGAGCCCCCCTCCCGTCTCGCTCCCTTTGCCCGACTCCCAGCCAAACCCCAGCTCTCCCGACTCCAGAACCCCCCAGACGTCTGTGCCACGCTCCCGTCAGCTCCCACGACTACCCGCACCTTCTGTTCAATAAACACTCTGCCATTGCCCTTACCAGTGCGTGCGTGCTCTTGGGTCCTCCCTCGTCCCGCCGTAACAGTTACAGGATGAAGTTTTGTTTGCAAAAAAAAAAAAGTATTTAGTATTTATTTAAAAGTAGTTTGAATAGCTTATTTCTGTAGTGTATTTGATTACCGGTCATTATTATTTGAAAATTATTTACAAATCATGATGGCGTAGTTTATATGATGTATAAAAGATCTTACTATTGTTTTCTATAGAACATTACTATAGAACTAATACTTACTACTTATGTATGGTGGATATCCACAAAATGCCATTTAGGTCAGGGATGAAAAAAAAACCTGAAGCTGCAGAACTTGGGTGAATTTGGAACTTTCACTTTCTCTGAAGTAGGGCTGGGCACTAAACGTTTTGCTAAAGTGTCAGGATGCTGGATGGGTCATGGATCAAACACGTTTATAATAGATAGTAGCTACTAAATTATGACATTAACGCATATTACGCACAAACTATTTTTTGCACAGGCTATGATTGTTAAGTCTATGCTAAAACTAATTTAAAATCAGTATATTATTGTTGCTGCCTGAACAGTTTGCACAGGAATTGTTTTTGAATTATTTAATCCTTTAAACTCATGTTTTTAGTGTTTATTACCCTACAGCATGTGGTTTAAAATTGATTAAAATTCTAATCGTCCAGACCGACTGAAAAAACAAAACAAAACAAAAACAACAAGATTTTAGTCTTGGACATATGCTATCTCCTAGCCCTACTCTGAAGTCACTTTCCCCAATTCTGACACACATTTCGTTTGGTATTTGATGAGGTAATACTGAGCATGTTATGAAGTCCGACAATTGTCTTAAACACTCATTCCATTCATTACATGGTTGATGTATTGCTGGAGAAGATACGTTCCCTTGGGTGTGGTAAAAAGAAAAGAATAACAAAGTGAATCTGTTGTGCTCTGCGAGTTGGCTAACAAGTGAGATGACTTTCACCTGAGCAGAATCAATGGTTTGTTACACCCCAACTACATGCCTTCGATCACATTTTATGTTGCAGTGATGGTACTACTGTATTTGCAGTTCACAATTGCAGAAGCAGAAACAAAGATTAACCGGACACCATGAGAATGCATTTATAGGAAAAGCGTTGTTAACCCCACTGTCTCTCGGTCACTAGGAACTCTGTGCTTGAAGCCTGAGGAGGAGGCAGGACTTTTTTCAGGTGCCCTGGACTTGCCGTGGCAGGACCAACTGTGCTATGACTCACCTTCAGTGAAGCAGGGGGAGGTTGATGGCACGCCTGCACCTGAGAGAAACCGTTCTGAGTCACTGCTCCCACAACAACATCATTGCTACTTCAGGAGAATGCCAACTGGATCGAGTCTTAATAAGGCCTCTGGCGGTAAAATACTTTTCATCATTCATCATATTTGTAATTGTGTAATTCCGCACATTTTTCCTACTATTTTGCCACATTTTTTCGCCTGCTAGAAGATATCTATCTTTAGATGCATACTGCAGCGCAAGGGCCACAACTAACTATTAGTCCTCTCGTGAGACTGTGACTTTGCTAGGCCTATGTAGAAAGCAACACGTACATGTCCTGTGATTGAATAAACTCTCCCAGGAGGACACCTTTGTCATTTTGCTTGAGAAGTTTATCATTCTGTCTTGCAAAGCAGTCAGGAGTTGTTCATGAGGATTCCTTGCACTTTCATAGATTGAAGAAGAAATCATAGTCATTCAAATAATTTTGGATCGAAAACCGACCCTGCATCAAATTGGAGACCCCTTAACTTTGAATCTTATCCCATTGCAAGACTGTCATATATTCACACACTTAATGGGCAGTGTCACTTTCAGAAAGATAAGTAATTTCCTCATTTTTTTGCCTGCGATGCATAATGCTTAGAAAAAAAGCTCAAGTGTATGAAGTGGATTTCCTTAGTTGTACAATTTAGAGCTATCTGAATCACAGTTGTTTAGACTTTGACATTGGGTGTAAAAAAAAATAAAAAATATATATCTTCATGCAGAGAAGACTTTTGTAGTTGCGGTGTTTTGTTTACTTGTCTTATGAGATGGAATGAGTCATTCTTGTTGACTGATTCAGTCAAGGCCAAACAGCAGTCATTGAATAAAGTAACATAGCCATGACTGTTTCAAAAATAAAAAAATAAAAAAGCTTGTGATAGACCAAGCCAAAGGGCTGATGACGCAACTGCCGCTCATCATAGCAAGTAGCAGACGCGGTGTGATGCAGCATCATGGCTGAGCATGCTGCACGATCACTTGGCACCGGCAAAGATCACTGCCACAGGCTCATTACACTTTATTGGCTTTTTATCTGGCATTCCCTGCAGCGCGTGGTTTAGGTGGGTGACCTCGACACTTGTGCTGTGGTCCAATGCATTGCTATGATGAGATCAAGCTTTTTACTTTACCGGATGAGACAGAAACCTACTTGTTTTTTACTCTTTCATTTTGGGGAAATGATAAAAAAATACGGTCATAAATGATAAAATGATTGTGGCTGTTATTTATAAATTGTTTGGCTATTAATTCTAGAATATTATTAGTGTGGTGGTCAATATGATGCTGCAAGGGATGTGGCTGTTTGCTTTGAAATGCATATCAACATTATACTAATTGGTTTTTACCTTGTGACTGAGAAGATTTTCAGTCGTAAAACATTATTTTGTATATCATTGATTTGATGACTAAATTATTTTTTATGTACATGTACAGCCTTTAAAAACCTATTTTCTACTTGAAAAGGATATCACATGTTGTCAAGGCTAATTCGTGGTTACCCTGGCACTTAGTACGTTTCATGTCATTTTCATTTGCCATCAAGTAGCAAACATGTTTTTAAAGGTAATTTAATTAATAATTGTAAAGGTAACACATTTTTATTTCTGAAAATAGTTAAACCAGTGGACTATTACTTTAACCAGAAATCTTATAGCGAGGATAAAGTCCTCTATGTTTTTTTTTTTTTTTTTTTACAGAAAACAGCAACAAATATATTCTGATTATTACATGGCAATCATTTTTTACTATTTTGTGTAGTGGACTACATTCTTGCAACATATTGCTCTAGCATGTCTTATAAAGCTAGCAATGTGACGTCATGAACAATTCGAGTCTTTTGAGCGGCTGTTCACTGTGAATTATGGGCCTCGAGAAAAGCTGATATTAAAACCCTTATGGAATATTTTGGTCATTTTTCAGTCATTTTCTACAATATTTTAGCCAAGGGATGGCACACTCCTGGTAGTGTGATAACCAAGTGGCTGTACAGTTTGAACTTTAACATGTTGTCCCCATCTGGGTAAAATTTCAGCTCCTTTGTGTCTTATTTCAATGCTTTCCCTTTGATGTGAAATGCTTTTGATGTAAAGATCAAAGGGTTGGACAAAATACTGCATAAGAGTTAATGATCAATTGGTAGTGGGTATGATCAGAAATAAATAGGCATCAGCTTTCATTGATGCATGAAAACATTTAGGATGCAAATATTTTCAAAAGGTTTTGTCCTGTGAGGTGTCTATTCATGGAAAAATCAAATATGTAATTCTGTACATTTGACATGTACAAATGTACATACATTTTTCTGGATGTAAAAAAAATAAAGAACACACACGCAAAATAGCCCTACACTTGGGAATCTTCAAATAACCTTGGTTCTAAAAGTCCAGGAACATCCTTTTTATCTCAGAAAGCTAGTTTGAGGAAGTACACTTTCATGGTACTACTTTCAGTCTCATGTGAATATAATTTCACTGTTATGACATGCACCAAAATAGCTCTTATCTTTGGAATGTCCAAATTACTCAATTTTGGAAAGACTTAAAACATTTTTTTTCTCAGGAAGTAACACTTAGTTTGTGTCGTTTGGTAAGTTTCAATCTCATGTGAATGTGTTGTCAACGTCCTGACAGGTACCTGTTTGAGCATGCTGTGCAGGATTGATGAAAATCGGGGAACTTTGACTTGTGATTTGGGGGTTCCGGCACTTCCTTCAGTGAGGCTGAACTCTGCTCTTGTGGCAGTTCGCCTACAGCGTTTGATGTGAGTATCAAACAGCTTTTGTTTGCTTCCTGTTATTTTCCACGGCGCGTGCATGTCCCCAAATTGTCGGTTTCTAATTTAAGAATGCATCTGACCTTTGATCTGCTGATGTGAAGTCACTTAAGTTCACACAGTCAACTGGCTGTTTCTGTGGGTGGACAAAAGGCTTGTATTTAAAACTCCTCTAAATCATTTGAATGTCCATGTTCATTTTGGTGTGGCTTGGCTCAGTTGGTAGAACCTCCCGAAGGTGGCGGGTTTAATCCTCACTTTGCCTGCCTGTAACCATATTAAAGAATGAAGTGCCTATGTTAGCTGTTAAACTTTATTTAAAATAAATAAAGGCCGTTATCCATTTACCTTCCCGTTTTAACAATAATAATAACAATAATAATAATAATAATAATAATAATGATGATGATGATCGGATTTTAAATCGATCGTTGTGTCATTTTATGTAAGACTGGTGATTGCCTGTAATGTCATCATTTTTTTGAGCAATGATGTCATATCAAAGATTGTTAAATCATGGCTAAAATGCTTTGTTTTGTACAAATTATAAAAATGTTTTTGTTGATGCTTTATAAAGAGAGAAGTATCACTATATGCATTAAATAAACAAATGATTTAAATAGATATATTTCCTTACCTTGTCATTGGATCGGTGATCTGTTATTGATTAATTTCAGACTCACTTATTAGAGATCGTGATCGAGCCTAAAAATCGTGATTGTGTAAAGTGTAATAACAACAAAATGGTGAAAATTTACTTGAAATGTATATATCTTAGGAGATGTACTGCTGTCAAATGTAATAGTCACATTTTTTTTTGTATGTGATGTCATTTAGAAAATACTTTTTCTCAATGTGCAG
The DNA here is from genome assembly GCF_059441005.1 of Hippichthys cyanospilos. NCBI lineage: Eukaryota > Metazoa > Chordata > Actinopteri > Syngnathiformes > Syngnathidae > Hippichthys > Hippichthys cyanospilos. The sequence continues at coordinate 14,072,194 of NC_142378.1, read as the reverse complement.
GTCCCACAAAAATGACACAAGAGTCAGCAACCCTAGTATGGAATCTTATGAACCTGTTTTCTGTGAAACAAAAGATTCCTCCATGTGTTCAATTTCCATTGGCGCTTCAAGTTTTGTTGCTGTTGTAACTGTCAACATATCCGGTTGTGAAGCTGCACCAGTTCTACTCAATGTACCAGCTCGATCTAGTAAGGAGGATTTTTTTTTTCTTTAAACGTTTTCTTTTTATGTGTTTTTGCTCTTGCAAAAAAAATTGAAAAGGTCAAAACAAAGTCAGAACAACCCAACAATCAATTGATTTTTAGATAAAGTTTGGTTAGGGTGAAAAATCTCAGTACAGCATTATGATTGTAATTGTTCCACTGATGCCATTAGTGCTTGATTTGACTTTTTAAATAACATTTTATCTTACAGTGAAACTGGCAACTCCATTGAACCTCACCCATTTCCAGACCATCAAGCCAGAACTAATTTTACAATGGGATGGGCCAAAAGGCTATGATTCTGCTCCATTAAGATATGAGGTCCGATACTCAAATGTAACTCATCCTTCTTGGCAGGTGAATAATAATTCATAGAACACTTTTTTGAGTTTGTTACTTTTAACTGTGTATAAATTGCCATTTTCAAATCCACACACCTACTCAATGATGCTCACATAAACAACCATTCTAGCACTTCATTATGATCAGTCGAGATCAGATCAGTTGGGATTTCAGCTGTGCTGAATCAGTGACATCAATTAACTGCTTTTCCTTCATTCATCACTGTAGCCTTCTCCCACCTACCTTTACATACTGTAAAATAGAAATGCTTACACAATTGAGGTACAGCAGGTTACTTTGCACCAATTTACTGTGGCCAGCAGCCACATGCAGAGGAGTAAATACAGGCGAGAAGCGAGCCTGGGTTCTGACTGATGTCGTAAATGGCTAATAATATTAGCTGTTTTCTTCGACTTTTGAGGTGCACACAGTTGATGGCCCTAAAAAAAATATATATTAAACTGTGCGGTGAAAATGCTACCTGACGGGGTTTCTGATTGGTCTAATTATTTTAATTAAAAATAAAATATTTTTAAATAACAACTGACAATGAAGTGACGCACAAGACTTCATGTTATTCATGCAGCAGGCCACAAGGTCATCCACATTCAGTGTTCACCTTTAGGCAATGTTACTTGAGCCTGAGGAGCGTTTAACATTCGACATGCTAAACTTGGCCAAACGTTTTAATCGGGGACTGAAGCCTGTGAGTCAGTCAATAAAATATTGTTATAATTTAATAGCATGCATATTTCCACCCATTTAAAGTCAAATTAAAGTATATTATTGGCCTCTTTCATGAAAAGATGAAAGCGAAGAGACAATTATTTTTTTACCCTTTGAAGTATTTAAGGCCATTGGGGAAACAATAAGCAAGTGTTTTCTCACCTTGCCCTGCTGCCTGCAGGTGGTGTATGCAGGGCTGGAGCGTAGACTCATTCTGGATCTGGAGCCAGAAGTCAACTACACTATACAGGTTCGCTGCTCTCAACTGCATGAATCTCCATTGTGGAGCGACTGGAGTGAGCCGTATCACATCTTCCTTGGCAGTAAGAAACACTTTATTTTATGTTGCTTGTTTTGACAAAACACAAACCAGCCGAAAACGGACAGACTGCAACGACCACAGCAATACAGCAAACAAACAAACAAGACAAAAAACAACTGCAAACAAAAAATGCAAAAACAATTTTAAATAATGTAGTAGTCCAAAAAAGGATGCAATCACAAAACTCAAATGGAAGCTAACTTACAACAAAGTGCAAAAATCACCACTGACATTAAAACAGCTGCAGCAAAAAGAAAAAAAAAAAAAAAACATTAAAAACAAAAATCTGAAAAAATGTAATCGTACAATGACATAGAGGCAAAACAACGCAAGTGACACCACTATGGGGTGGGACTGAAAGACATTGACCACAGGGGTACCCGATTGCGTTCAATCAGAGTTACGGCTGCAACTAACGATTATTTTAATGGTTAATCTGACAATTATTTTGTCATTTGAGGAATCAGACTTTTTTTTTTTAAACTTTTTTATTTTTACCTTTATTCAAAAACAGAGCATTCGTTCAAATTGACGGTGCACAAATGCACAAACATGAATTATGATTTAGTTCCTGGTTTGGACCATAAAATGTAAGAAAACTGGCCAAAAAATGTTCATCATTGTTTTCCAAAATAAAGGCAGATGTTTGTAAATGTCTCATTTTGACTAAACAAATCTACTCCGTGTGCTTTCCTGGAGCATAAATGAAACCTGAGAATGTTGACTGTTGAGAGGCTAAAATTTCAGGGATTTGGATGATTTGACATTCAACAAGGAAAAATCAATTACCCAAAGTGGTTGATTAATTTCATAATGAACTACTACATTTACTGATTATCATTGCACCTCTAGTTAAGCTTTAGATTTGACATGGTGAGTCTTACCTCGCTAACATCCTCCTAAATTTGACTGATTCCTATCCCTCAAGATTAGAATTCATTAATCCATTGACCTCAATTATTTCCTAGGTAAATTCATCTCAGTGCTCAAACATTAAAATCGGCCGTTGCTCATTTGCATTAGCCTTTATTAGGCCACTCGTCATATTATGGTCAATGTCAACAGACTGTAAAAGTCAGCTCACAATAATAGTAATAACAGACCTGCTACAAATCACACTTCGTGAACTCATCTCGGAAGCATGTCCATGCTGTTTTAATTTACCTCACTTATTTTGGTGGGGAAAAAAAAGATGATTGCTGTGGAATACTTCCAAGACTCTAAGTGACAGAGTCTTTGTCCCTCAGACTGCAGACTAATGAAAGTGTTTGCAGATGCTCATCAAGTGGATCGATCAATATAATGTAATGTGAACTAAAATATTTTTCTGTGTACTGCTTTTTCATTCAAGAAGTGACCCATTTACTATATTCTCAAAAATATCATGCCCTTGAACACTAAGCTTTTTTTTCCTCATAAAAATAACTGATTGCTCATTGGCTCATTTTCTGTTTGGCCTGTGTTTCTATTTGTATGTTTAGTGGTGAGCTACATCCCTGAAAAAGTTTTGGCACACCCGGGGGAGAACGTAAGTGTTTACTGCGTGTTCAACGACCACAACATCAATGCCAACTCCGCCGTGTGGATGCTGAACTTCAAACAGCCACTCTCTTCCAGCCAGTATCACTCGGTCAACCAATGGGTAGGAGTGCAAGCTCATCTCCTTCGAATGTACCTGGTACATTTCCAAACCATTGTTCTCACTAAATTCTCCTAACCAGGTCAGCCAGGTCACATTACAGCCCTCAGACTCTGTCATGTATGAGCTGCTGCAGTGTAGGGCTACAAAGGGGTGGAGCATCCCTTACAGCATCATCTATTTAGAAGGTGAGCCGTTGTCATAAAGAACTGCAAAACTACATTTTTAACGTCTTAAAAAAATACAAATATACAGTAACCACACATTTTCCAAATATAAGCAAATTGCGTTTGAAGGATTACATTTGAAATAAACAAATGTTAAAACAAGGAATGATTTTCAACAAACTAGCATGTTATTGGAAAAATATAAAATAATGAAAAGGTTAATCTTATGGCAAATCAGAAATTTTAGCATGTTTATTGAATGACCTGAACCTTTTGAAATGCATATAGAATTGAATCTGTTTTATTGAAAGTGTCGTTGGGAATAAATAGGATTTTTTTTTTTACTGGGGTTTTGTGAAAATGTTGAATTTTGGGGAAATTCAAGGTGAAAATGCCACATTGAAAATGAATAGGGAATTCTGGGGAGAAAAATGTTGAATTCTGGGAAAACTGACTATTTGGAATGAGAAACATTCTAGCCTCCATTGCGTGAATTTTTAAAGTATGATTAAAGTAGAATGATGTGAATCAGATCATTCATGTGCAAGGGGATGCATGTTAAAAATGAATGTGTAAGGAATAAAAAAATAGGAATCTGTGAAAGAGTTCACTATTAAGTGTGAACGCGCCCAAAGTCAGCTGGGATAGACTACAATACAGTGGCAAACCTAATGTAGATAAAGGGTATTTTTGAAAATTGGAAGAATACTATTATGGGTATCCAAAGCTGATTATGATATTGAATTTTGATCTGTTTTCTGTCAAAAAAATGTAGCGGATTATAAAGATCTACATGTAAACTCTCCAACATTGGTTGTTATAATTTCTGTAGTATTTATTTGAGGTTGAATTTGTGAAAGCCAAATGTTAAAAAAAAAAAAAAAAAGGCGACCCCCCCCATACTCTTGCATGTATCACTGATGATGTCAGATGAATATTGGTATCGGAAATTGTTCTAGGCTGCAATCGGTACGTTATCAAAAGTGAAAAAGTTGTATATGGACACCCCTAGATATTATGTTATTTGAATGTATTTATTATTCTCCTGCTTTTATCACTGATGTTTTGAAGGCGTTTGTTCCTGCTTCCTGCCTTTGACAAAGGCAGGAAAGAGAGTTGAGACATGTGACAATGTGAACTTGAGTATCGCAACCAAGCATTCATTTTCCATAAACTAAAATGAGTGTACATATCTCTGTGTTTTTGCAGGAGCCACTATCGACATCAACTGTGAAACTAACGGTGACATTGACGCTATGGACTGCAGTTGGAAAAACACTTCGTGGATCAAACCAAAATTCCAGTACATGTAAGTCATGACTTGACAGTTGACCTCATAGTGCCCTCACATGGCATGTTAATGAGTGCTCAAATCAGCGCTTGTTAGCATGTGCAACTTCAATGAACATAGTGTACTGAATGACACAATGCTCCCTCGGGGCACACCCTTGAAATACATGTGTCCAATCCTGCACAGCCACAGGACGCCAGGAAGTTGCTCAATATTTTTTTTTAAACCTCTGAGCAATATATTAATATATTAATCTGTAGAGAAGTCAGTGAAGAGCAAAGCATTTGCATTCATTGCATTCCTGTTGAGACATGCTTTATAACTGATATGCCACAATTTTTTCTCCGCGTCTTTCTACTACTACTTCTTGTAATATAGCCAAAGTACACTTAATTTTCATTCATTATCAACAGTTTCCCTAATTGAATAATTAAATATAAAAATTTAAAAAGATTCCACCGCCATTTCATTACAAAGTTCCAATTATGGAATGTCATATTTGCAAAGTTGTAAAGGATTTCCCCATCATTTCATCACAAAGTTCCAATTATGGAATACTGTATCACATTTGCAAAGTTTAATGGAAAAATGATCTCAAATGTCTTCTCCATAGCTGGACTGACCTACCCTGTGATGTGATGAAGGAGAGAGAGAGAAAGGGGGAGAAAGTTGGAGAAATGGGACCTGAATGCCTGCCGGTCCGATCCAAGCTAGAAGCCTGCACCATTCAGGATACACGGAGGAATTGCTATAAACTGTGGCTGGAGATACTATCCCATCAGGGCCCTACCAGATCCAAACCCATCTACATATCGCCTCTAGATCATGGTAGGGAACTTGTATGTCACAACTCTTGAAAATCCCAGTACACTGGACCCCCGGTTTACGACGTCCCTGCCTTATGTTTTTTTCACCTTACGACGTGTCCTGCGACTTTTTTTTTGTCCCCCCTTTACACCATTTCTTTCGCCTTATGACATATCCGACATGGTAATCGGTGACCGTAATGATCGGATTAAACAGTTTATGTGAGACTTGCTGCATTGAAGATGATGTGGCCTCTTCCACAGGAAAGTTTTTTAAAAAAAGGAATGGACGAACCACTGCTTTTTTCTTCTTCCGGATCCGACATATATTGCAAGACCTTGGCTTTAATAGGATGAAGCTAGAACTCACTAGATGATGACCAACTAGCTGAACTCCGTATGTGCCAGCAAATGAGAAAATGAATATTCACTCTGGATAGTGTGGATTTGGGGGCAATGTAAACCAGCATTTAGGGACGATTTGGTCATAAAGGAATGTGTCAGTGCAGCTGCCAGGACATTAATCAATCTTGGGAGCAAAAATAAATGATCAGCTTCATGGCACAGCAAAGACGTGGTGGCTCTTTAGGTTAAGACTCAGCTGTTTACCTGCACTTCTTTTGTGGACAAAAATGTACATATTCTTGACAGAGTGTCAGATGGTCGTTCCAATCAAAAAGACTTGATGATTTGGCACCAACAAAAACCACAGTTGCCTTTGATTGCTGAGGCAACTCCACTATATTTTACAACGGAATGTAAGCCTGATCAGATGAGAGGCAAACTGTTTTTGAAGATAAAAACAGTCCCAATCGCGCCCATCACAAGAATCTGAGAACTAATGTCTTTTCCTACATTTTCTGACTTGCAGTAAAGCCCCACAGACCATCCAATGTTAAGGCAGAGAATTTGAAAAGTGGAGTCCTGAGGATTACTTGGGAGCCTCCATCTTTGCCTGTGCAGGGGGTCCGGTGTCAATTCCGTTTTCACGCTCCCTCTGCCATCAGAGCTCTGCCAGAATGGAAGGTGGGCTATTTTTGGTTATTTACAATAGCTAAGTGAGTTTGATGACTGAATATTAATATGAAATACAAGATATTTAAAAACTGACATAGTACAGTCAGTAAAAACAGATGTAACAGGGCTGAATGTCTGAGGTTAAACAATTTGTTCTAGGATGATGACATCCCCCTCAGGCAACATTAGAAATAGTAATATTGAAAGCTGTTCTTTTTGGATTTTTGATGTTGGTTATTTGTTTTTTTATTTTCCATTGAACAATTCTAATAGCAAAAATATCTGACACATACTGTACAATCCCCATTTATAAACCCTAAATATATAATGTTAACGTAATTAGAAATATTTCTAGACACAGTTCGGGAGGGCTGCTCTCCCTCCACGGACACCAATGTAACACTGAGTGCATTGCAAGAAAGGTCCTTCAAAGTGGATACTTTTAGTCGGCCTATTTTTAAAAGTTGACTTACCCTACCCGGTCGATCTTTTTTGCCCTAGCCCCAAGGACAACATAATGTCAGTTTTAATGAGCGTTCAAAAAAAGGTCTTATCCATGTTTTACAGAAATTATGTGAAATTTATCAATCAAAACATTCCACCTATTTAACATTGTCTCGAGTCAAGTTTCCATTCTGGAAAAAACACTCCTTTTCCTAGCCCCGTCTTTTTTCAGTCAAGAATGATTCTGAGATAAGTGAGAGGTGGTGCTCTATCACCATGATCTCATCTCTTGGCTTAATCATTTCTTTTCATTAAATGCAGCTCAGTAGTCCAGCGTGCGTATCGCCGGCAGAGATTCCGATTCCAGACATGTGCCAGGTGTATGCGGTACAGGTCAGGTGCACACCTGCCAACGGCAGTGGCTACTGGAGCGACTGGAGTGAAGTGATCTACTCTGTACCTCAAAACAATCGAGGTATCTCATCATTAATTTCACCTCCTTCGCGAGATTTAACACCTTCCGGAATAGTATGAACCCATGGTGTCACCTTTTCACCTGATGTTTCTCCTGCAGCTCCAGAATATGGCCCTGATTTTTGGAGAATTCTTGAAGATGATCAGCACACAAATTCAACAAATGTTACTCTGCTGATTACGGTATAACATGCATGATGAACATATCCAGTTTGTCATCGAATCATGACAAATAATGTGTTGATTTTCTATTTCTAGCGTCTTCCAACAAGGAGCCGCTCCTATTGCATTGATGGATATATCGTCCAGCACCAAACTTCACGTGGCATCGTGAAAAGGGAGAAGATTGAGCTGGTCTCCTCCTATAGCTTTGAATGGAAGCGAGATATCCAATTTGTGACAGTGGAAGCCTACAACAGTCTAGGGAGTTCCAGAAAAAACTTTAATATGACATTGGGGAGACGACCGAAACGTGAGTTATCAACAACTCCAACCATACGGCTGGTATTTATTATACCACATAATAGCTACTCTTTTTTTTTTTTCTGTTTGACTAATGCCATTTCAGAGGAAAAAACACTTTAGCATTGTGATCGAATCGTGTATTTGCTGTTTTTGACATTTTGAAAGGCCCAACGTGGAGTGCTTGATTCACAGAAAAACAAACACACTTGAATTTTTTATGAACTTTTTAAAATATTTACTAAAAAAATCTGAATATGCTTTTCTGGCAAAAGCAGATCAAAGAGCAATTTTGTGAATCATTGAACAAATTTAAGGAACAAGTTCAAATTTGTAGAGCATTTTATTTTTTGCTGTTAATCACAGAGAGACCTGAAGATTTTTTTTTTAACTAAGTAATAATAATAATAATAATAAGACATTATTAAGTGCTAGTATTATTATTAATGCAGTTTTTAATATTTAATGCATTGTTGGCCCATTTTCCGTCTGTGTTGGGAATGTCCGACGGCATTTAAATGCATCATACATTTTTATATAATTCTTTCATGGCGGTATGTTGATGCTTGTAGTATTGACATCCACTCATTAGTTGGTATGCTTTTGTGGCGTGTTAGTGACATGTTATGTTATATTGTTGACGCTTCCTTGGCATGTCAGTGTGCATCAAATAAACAAATGTATGAATATATTTTTTCTTAAAAGCCCTTACATAGTATTTAAGCACCATTACTCATTACTCAAGTACTCGTCTCACCCAGAGTTTATTGAAATCCCGTCATACAGGTGACTTAAATGATTGCTTTTACATGACTAATCTTCCTGATAGTAAATATGCAATGTAAATTAAACTTGCATCCGTCACAAGAACACATATTTTATCCACCGAGCCGTCCTTGAACCCTGTGCGGTCTGAACCGTGGCAGCTGTTGCGTACGGATCATGGATTGAGTCTAACAAAACCTGGCGCTTTCAAACACAAATTAACTGTCATTTAAAATCCATTTGGGGTCATCTGAAGGATCTTGATTCTTAGTTTCGTGATTCCATGTGTTTAAATGGGATGCAGGGTCCAAAATTTACGTCGCAAACAGCAATGCGCAACCGCTTATTTCAAGCCTTGATGTGGAGAGGAGAGAAGTGTCACGCAGTTGTGGGGTTTTCTGATTTTACACACCTTCATGCCAGATTTATACTGTGGGTGGAATGAGCCCAAAATGTGGATTTCAAATCTGGCCTTGAGCAGTCGGCAGCCTCCTGTCAACTTGAGCACTTTATGTTTACAGTATACTGAATGCATTCGACGCACTAGCAATTTTTCTTCCTCTCCTTACAAAACGCCCGTCCAAGCATGTAAAGGGGAAAGCTAGACGTTGAGTTTGTCCTTGGAAAAATGAATATTAGCTAGAGTGCTAGTAGAGAGGATCTCAATTGTCAGTGTAAATTAGAAGCAGTACGCTATAAAACTTGGACAGTCTGTGCTTTTTCGGTTAACTTGGTTGAAAAGAGAGCTGGTGAATATTTTATAATTGCTTTGTCTTGTGTGCGCAACAGGCCGGAGTGTGAATTCTTTCCGCGTGCTGCTTATCAACAACACTTGTGTGTCTCTTCATTGGAGCCTCATGGACAACAGCACCGCTCCACTCTTCATGGTGGTACAGTGGGTACCGCAGCAGCAAGATTATTCCTACCCGAGCAAAGTCCACAGTGGGCACACATGGGCTAGGGTGCCCTACACTGACCATTCCATACACTTAAAAGGTAACACAACTTCATTGCTAAGAAGCTCTGTAGAACAAACTAAGATGAAACTTGGTCTTGATTTCAGGGGATTTTTTTGCATCTGAAAAGTATGGCTTCTACTTGTACCCTGTGTTTTCTGACGGTGAGGGTGAGCCGGCCTTTACAACAGGTATGCAAGCTATAAAATGCTATTTGGGCTCTTCTAATGTTATCCCATTCCAAAAGTGCTACAGCACTGGCACTTCAACTCCTAATACATCTTTCCCACAAATTGTAGCGTCCAGAAGAGACCCCGCAGCCTACACGACGTTGCTGATCATTGCACTACTCTCCCTTGTCATCTTCATCACCCTCGTCCTCTCCCAAAACCAGTAAGTATTGCATACTTGCTTCACAGGTGACAATTATATGAATTGAGCAGCCACACCAGTGTTTTAGCTGATGGAAGAATATCAATGGGAGTGCTATGAATATCTACCTATCCTTCAACCAATTGTACTTTATGGTTAGGATGAAAAGGTTTGTGTGGAGGGATGTGCCCAACCCAAAGAAATGCTCATGGGCAAAAGGACTCAACTTCAAAAAGGTAAAACAACGCCTGCAAAATGTCACTCATCCATTTTCTTCCACTTTCATGTATAAATGACCATAGCTTATGTAACATGTTAGTCAACCCTTGACTTGACATATCAGGGCTGACTGGCAGTGATTCACACTTATTTTCTCACACAAAGGCCAATTTACAGTTGCGAACTAAATGAAGCACAATTTTGGAATGCAGAATTCAGGAAGGCCGGATGGAAAAACCTTGCGCACGAGCACAGGGAGAACTCGTACCGTTCACAATAAGTTAGGGATATTGTAAAAGACTCAGTGGATGTCATACATATCTGTCATATCATACGTATTTGTTTCAGCTGAGGTTTTTGAGAGGCAATCATAGTGTGGTGATAGACACACCTCTTTTTGTGTTTTCTATGAAATAGTTTCACAGTGTACAGTGTGCCTGCACTCATGCAAATGATATCGCTAACTTGTTGTATATACATTACACAATTTTATACATTGTTAGACTGTTACTCTCATATATCATTAATTCACCTTACTGTCATAAAGTGTTAACATTTACAACACAAAATAACGTGCTTTTTATCTTGCATTGTACAATTATAAAAACTGGTTAACTACTGTACATTAAAGATACTGTATATGAGTCAGATAATAGCATCGACATTTACTCAGTGGCAAATGTGCAGAGGTAAGTAAGCAAATATGCCAGTGAAGTAAGGAATTTTACATTAATCTGCAACCTTTGTGAGCTATGTAGGATCAAAGCTGCCAAAATAATTAAGTAAATAAAGGTGAAAACGAAAATAACAATAAATACATGGTAATGGAAAGAAAAAATGGAATAAATGAATATATAAATGTGAACATAAAAATGACAATACCTAAATGGAAATGCAGATAAATAATGAAATAAATAAATAAAAGTGAAACCAAAAATGACAATAAATACACGTTAATACACGTTTTTATGAAGGTCTTATTATGAATATTACTCTTATATCTAAAATGTATTTAGCCACATAAAGAATATCAATTTGAATGACATTTTAATGGTTCAACACAGTTTTTTTTTGTTTGTTTTTTTCTCATTTATACATCAACATTGCAGGACTTAGAAGTTTCAATGTGAGGGTCACACTGCATCCTGAAGTGACACAATACCCATTTTTTTTGTGCCTTTCTGACCTGTACCCGATCTTTTAATGGCCGTACGAACGACACAGATCTGATTTTTTTTTTAAATATGACCCAGGCCACTTTGGTATTTGGCAATAAATCCTATACAAACTTGAAGCTTCATTTTCCCATCTCTGAAGGAATGGCAACTCAGTATGCTTTAAGCCCTATGTTGAGCAGAGGGCGCCTTCTAGAGGAGTACAATAATACGACGACTGCCTCTTGAAGGCTTTTGCAGATTCACTTTCCCATCGCTATAAATCCCACACAGATGGCGCAGCACTCTGTTTTGTCTTTTTTTTTTTTCCATCCTAAAACTCTTTGTGTTAGTATATTAGGGAGTGGTTGCCACCAAATAAATAGTTTACATAATTGAAAACAAACTTTGGGAAACACTTATCTTAACCTATCTTGACAGGCAGAACTATTAAATGCTATTTTACTCAATACCGAAGGTCCCATCAACTTTCATCTTTTCACTTGTTGTCATTTATATAACAGACCGATAGTTTTGTGTTCAACTAAACACCCAGATCATCATTATTTTATTATGTTACATATTTGTTTGGTGATATGTCATGAGAATTGTTCAGCGTAAAAATACATTCCTAGGCTTAATAATGGCTGAAAGCAGTAGTTGGGGGAAATAGAGCACAGTCACATTCCCATTTTGTGTTATCTCTGTAGGCTGACACTTTCCACGAGCTGTTCCAGACCTCGGATGTCCTGCCAGCCTGGCCGCTGCTGCTCCCCTCAGAGAACATTTCCAAAGTGGTCATCATGGAAAAGGCTAACATGTCAGTTCTCAGCACGGCCTTGATCCGAAGTCCGCTTCTGACCCCAACTCTCGACGCAGTGTCTCTCCCTTCATTTCAGGAGGGAAACCAAAACATGTCAGTGGGTAGCGATGCCCTCTTGGGTGACATTCCCCCCTCAATCCTAGATTTGGACATTTTAGGCTCTCCCAGCCCACAGCTAGATGATCTGCAGCTCGTTGAGCCCTCACCAAGCATCATGGAGAATTCAGCCCAGTCTTCAGTAACTTATGCCACAGTGCTGCCTAGCAACTCAAAGCAGGAGCAAGAGTCCATTGGTCTCTCCCACCGAGACGGCAGCAGCAGCTCCAGCGACGAGGGCAATTTCTCTGCCAACAATTCGGACATTTCCGGCTCTTTCCCCGGCGCCCTGTGGGAGCTGGAGAGCTGCAATGGCGGAGAGATGGACGATCCGCGTCGATCCGCCTCCTACAACTCAGTGGAGGAACTTTCTGAAACGTCGGATCAAGAAGACGCAACAGAGCAGAAGGACTTGTACTACCTCGGCATGGACTATCAAGCTGAGCAAGAGGACGGCGAGGCCGAGCAGAAAGAAGAGCTGCTGAAAAGTGTTTTATTCAACAGAGATGGCGGCTCCGTGGAGTCGTGCCATACACCCGCGTGTGACTTATCGCCGCTCTACATGCCCCAGTTCAGGACTGCTCCGTACACCAGGCAGCTGCCAGACTGAAAAACCTCATGTGGTCGCCGCAATGTTCCACATTAGATTTCTTGTATTGTGAACGGCATCGCCAAAAAAGACGTTCAAATGGAAATCAGTTCCTGCGGACTCAATTTGACATTGAATGTCAAACAGCGTCGAAAAGCTTCAAATGGTGTGATGTTCGTCAATGCTGCTATTTCTTTGTTCGGTGTCAAGTAATAACCCGCACAATAGGCATGTCTTTCAATGTGATTGGGCCCAGCCAAACTGCTTTTCTGCAGTCATGTTACAATGGTCACTGATGAGGGTATGTGAGCTCAGGTCATGTTCTGAATGAGCATGGGGTTTAAAAGAATACCATAACGAAGACAGAAGGAAATCAGCCATTTCAGACATATTTTGTGATTACAACTCTTGTCAAAGAAAGCTTTCAAGTGAAAGATTTCCCTGTATGCTGCCATCTCTTGTAAATAAATCTTGCATATAATACACGAGGATCTAAAAAAGAGCTGTGTGGAAGCATCTGCCTTTATCAATACAATCAGACCCTTATGTTGTTCTGATTAAGTGTTCAATGTGTAAATCTGAAAACAAACAATGAAAATACCCAAATATGATAAATAGCTGTTATTGCACATTGGTATAGTTTGTTTATTTTTCATGGTGAATATAAATTATTTGTTCTCAGACTTGTTTGTGTGTGTGCTTATTTCATTTTATTTCAGTTGCTGCCGTACATTTCTCAGTTCAGAATTGAAATTTGTGGAACAGTAAGCGCATTTCTCGAGTTCACACAAATAAAACACATTTTTCCCTGCAAAAGACCTTTGTTTCTTAAAAACGTTAGTACATCTCCGAAAAGTAAATATGTGCCACTAACCTTGGCGTTACCTTTAGAACGACAAATTTGTTGGCTCGCATTGTAAACATGAGTCATATTTCGTTGTCAAGTTGTCATTATGCAGTATAACTGTCCTCTTTAGGGATGATCTGATGTAAATTTTAATGACAAATTCAGTATTTGAAATTGAAAGTTACACCGTGTTTGTGAAAGATTTATCACATGAGACTAGGCAAGATTCACATTTTACTTCTGTACACTGCAATTTGTTGACAAACCATCTTATTATGATCCAAAAGGCAAAGAACAGCACTGCACAACAAGAAAAACAAAACAAATAAAACAAAAATGCGAACCTGGAACAGGCCTCCTTGCAGTCCTGCTTTCTTTGGGCCACAAGTTCTCATCCAGAGCACAACGATTTTCTTCACTCGCTATGAGCTATTTTAGAAAACCAGATGATTTATTCCTTCACGCATTTCCCTTTGTTAGAAAAAAAATCAAGATTCACCAAAGATGTATGGAATTGGAACAATATGTAATTTCCGTTTTAATATGGTTTGTAAACATGCCACAACCATTCTCAAAGTTGTATAATGCTGTAAGAGTGAGTAGAATAAATAATATATTTCAACATTTCTGTCAACGGAGAATGGCATCTTGCCTGCCACGTATTTATTTCTCTTTCGGTGGCTGTTGCACACACAAAAAAAACCCAAAACAAAGGTCAGCAACTGTTTGATGGGCGGCAGTTTTTTCGACGACTTCGGAGGCATTTGTTTTTTTTGGTTCAATTAGACTGAACATTTTGTGTTTCAAACCCCTGGCATAGACGTATTTGCAATTTGTTCAAAGAAATGAGAAAATGATTTGTTGCGCTGCAATGATGTGAAAAATGATTAAGTGAAACCTTTTCTCTAAAACAATTTGCTCAAATTAAATTGGTAAAAATCCAATGTGACTGAAACTCTCTCATGACAATAGTAGGATGTCGCCTCTTTGTGGCTGCGACTGGTAAACAGAGCGCAAGTAATTTTTACGTACAATCAACGGACACTTAATAAACCAGTAAATAACTGGTTTGACTGGATCTTCCTTCTCTCTCGGGAAATTGTGTAAAATCAGAAAATGAACAAAGCCATTTATGTGCTTTTTATTGAACTTGTTGAAGCTTTTCGTGATTTATTTCTGTCTTTATTTAGGTTTTTTTTTTTGTTTTTAACTGTTTGGCCCAAATAAAATTTTAGTACTTTCTTACGCCTGAGTAAAAAATGTCTTCAAAAATATAAATGTGGAAGCACTGTACAGTATTTGGGGGATTTGACGGCTCACCATGCGTGGGGATTGGGAAAAAATGGATTTTGATTTTAACAAACAGAGGTATAAAGTCGTTATTTTCATGAATACCTCACAAGTAATACAGTAAATCTAGTTAAGGTGCTGTACACTAAACAAATCCATTCAAAAGAACGTTTTGGTGCGTTTGCATATTTCAACCATGAGAGGGCAGAATACTAACAGTCTTGTGACTCAGTTGAGTCGACCTTGTAAACTCATTGACTTGGCTTGCTCGCTTTCACCATAGATGGACATAATGATGCAAAGACCAAACTAGTTGGCAAAGAACGCAAATCATGTGATGCCAGCTTCAGATATGGTTATGGAAAGAACGCCTCAGAGAGACGTTGGGTTTGTTGTCACTACGAAGGCAGCCATGGAGCTCAAATGCTTTTCTGATCTGCCTTGGAAAGAATGTCATGGGGTCCAGAACTGGGAGAGTCAAATGTTTCCAAAAGAGGAGAAAATGAGTCCATTTAAACTAGCTGGGGTGAGAGTGACGGTAAGCATCCCTTGTCCAGTCAAGTAAACTATACACTGCCCAGAGGAACCGGCTCACCTGCCAACCAGCGACTTTCCAAATGACCACAGCTTGGACTACAGTTTGCGCAGCAATTTGCGCGGCAATATAGCATGACAGTAAGCGGGACACACCCTGAACTGGTTGCCAGCCAATCACAGGGCACACAGGGACAAAGAACCACTTACGCGCAATACCACAACTTATACACAATTTGGAGTGTCCAATATACCACGATGCAAATTTTAGGGGAAAGAAGGAGTAAACCAGAGTACCCAAAGAAAACCCACGCGGGCACAGGGAGAACAAGCACACTCCACACATGAAGAATGAAAGCAAAATCAGGATTTCTGAACTGTGAGATCGAATTTTCTAGCAATTCTTCCCCTGTGCCGCCTTGCATTTTACAAATAAGACTAATGAAACCTGGCAACTTTATTTACACAGGTGGACCATTTTTGGTCCCCCACTTTAAATGAAAGAAAAGGCCTTGGTGGGAGCAGAGAAATAGCTTGAACGGCTGTGACAAAAGTAAAAATAAATACTAATTTATTGAAAATTATCCGATGAAAACCAGACATCGCTTTCAAATTGTGGTTCATGACAATTATTTTAAAAGACAAATTTGTGAATATGGTCTGGACAAAAATGGAGGTACAACAAGAAAAGACTGGAAATGATTTGACCACGGGGACACCGGCCTATTTAAAAAGTCACACACACCAAAAAGTCTTGACAGCTCACTCTTGAGCACAGGTTCAAACCGAATTGTGTAATCAAAATTGTGTAATTTCTATGACATACTCTTTGTGAAAAACATCACCCTTCACTCGTTTCCTTGATTGGTTCATTCCGCTGTTTGTGGGCGGCGGTTTGCCCCGCCTCAGAAATTTGCCTGAAATGACTGTGATCAGACTCAATCAATTGCACAGCGTTGAGTCTGGATTCCCAGGCTAGAGGAGCAGATTAAAAGTAAAGGCTATAAGGTCATCTTCCAGCAGCTTGATGTCTTTGTGAGCGACCTTCGACGATTGAACATTTGAAGCTGAAACAAACTCAGAACCTGAGGCAGCTAAAGCAGCTTGCTCATGAAGGCGAAATAGCGTGTGTTGTTTGTTCATGCTCCCATCAACCTTCTTAATGGGATCCAAGAGAAGGTTTTAGCAGCTTGACATTGTAAATCCTTCATTGATCGCCTGACATTAATTCGTGCAGCAGTAACGACGGGTTTCCGCTACTGATTTTTTTCCACGGTGGCTTTGAAGGCCTTACATTTGGGCCAAAGGTCAGATTGAGGCAAGTTCACTACGAAACTCCACAACCACAAAGGAAACCAGGGGAAATCTCATTTGGTGGTTGGACGAGCCCTCGCAAGCGCATGCCGGTCCTTCTTTTGAGTAAACAGAGAGCTTTGGTTGCCTGGCACCGCACGACTTTATGCTGGACACACTTTGGCTCCCAGGGAATGTAAATCCTCTCTCACCCTGTAATCTGTAATCTTAGCTCAAATGCAGCTCAGTTGTTTGGAAATTCGTCATTACATTCACAAGGGTGCATAAAAACAAGAACAGATCCAAATATACATGAAAGATGAGAATTTGGAGAACACTGACCAATGAAAACATCGGTAAAATGCTATTTGTAGCGGCAAGTGTGTCAGAGTTTAACAAACACAAAACAGATGGGAATATTTTGTGAAAAAACACCAACATGCAGACGGTCCGTGACCTATGGTGCCCCCTGTTGTGGCCTCTCCCTGGGAGGAGATCTGGAGGACACGGGAAGAGATTTCAGTCTAGAAATACAGTACATCAACTCTTTGATGGCGACTGTCTAACTAATTTCAGGTGGAGCCGTATTTTATCTGAGCAAAATCACTTTCTGTGACATTCCTTGGGGATGCCTGATGCCAAAAAGGTTTGATTTGTTACACGAGTGACCCCTCCCGAAAATGATGTTCCGTGCTTATTCCCACTACCGGTAGGCAAGAGATAGGGTACACCTTGGAGAGGTGCAGAGTAACCACTTACAACAAGAGTTCTCAATGAAACACTTACAAATACTTGTTTTTTGTGGGAGGGGATTGAAAACTGCCGTGATCCTGGTGTAAAAGTTGTGGCTCAGTTTTATGCAAAAGTGCCAAACAAAAGTGTGTATTGAGGCTGTTAGCGCTCGGACTCCGCGTTAGGACTGAGCATGGCAGTGTTACAGTGCATACACTGCTGTGAGGTGACAGTTCCTTTAACAAAAAAACCAAAAAAAAAACGCAAAAGACCAAATGACCGGAATTAGCAAAGGAAATCTGTATAATAGTATTCAAGCTTTTTGTTCTCAGTGACACAATGTCAGAATGTCAAATCAAGTTCTCAAGCTGTCTTCCTGTCTAGTTCTATTTTTGTGTCTGGTTTCTGAATAGAATATTCTCAGAATTAAATTTCTGTGTACACAGACTTCCTCTTGTTCTACTTGCATGTCCTGAAATGATGTATTTTAAACATAAGGTTGACCAAACATAAGGGTCAACTAACAGTTAAATTTAAGTAGATAGTAATAAATGAAAGATGAATAGAAAGGTGCATATTATTTCCATACAACATACAACAACTGAATAAACTCATAACTTAATGTTATGATTTTTTTGTTTGTTGATTTTGTTCAAATACTTTTATGTTTTATTAAATGTTTTGTCATGTTTTCCTTGTGTGGCTATTTGATGTACAGTATTGTTGGGTTTCTTTCCACCTGTTTTCATCTGCCCAGTCCCATGTGACAACCAATCAGCTGCCTCCGACTGCTATTTTTGTAAAAAATCGGAAAAGGGGGACACTGCGTAGCAGTCGCTACATTGGTCGTTTTATTTGAGACGGGTTCACCAATACTTGAAGTTGGTTGGTGCCAGTAAAAGCAATACAGAAACCCCCATACCATGACAAAAGTATCATTCAACTACTTGTAGTGTTGCGTTAATGCAGTGCTTCTCAATTATATTTTGCCTAGGAAAGAGAAAACTCTCCGTGCCCTCTCCCTCGACGAGCTGACTAAAAAATAAGGTTATTATCTATAAACATGGTATAAGTATACCTAAACCTGTATCCTTTGTAACATTAACAAAAGAAAAAAGCAATATAAACCAACTTTCAACAACTGTTAAATAGTTTTAAAGCGTTTGTACTTCTTACAGCTTAGTCTAAAACAGAAAAAATAACCACATGCGTCAAAGTGACTGAAATGAAAAACAAAGCCTTTTCCCCGGGGTCATCCGCACACCTCCCCGGCATCATCTCGCGCTCCCCCCCAGGGGGGCCCGCCCCACTCTTTTAGAAGCACTGGGTTAACGTAACCCTGCACACGATGAAGGTTTGAATGTTGATTCGACGCTTTAGTTTGCGCACTTGATAGAATCTTCCAGTTTGTCTTACAGCTCCCAGCATTGTATGTCAACTAGAGTCAAAACATGTCGGTCACTCATGCTCAATGACACAACATGCTTATTCTCGCTTACAAGATAATATCAAAGCGCATCGTTTCCTCCAAGATTTGCATGGTTGCAGGGGGAAAGCGAGCCATCACTCCACACGCTTAATGGATGCTAAACCAAAACCTTTCAGACAAAGCCATTTTCTTCTTTACTGGGGTGCATGTTACATGCTTGTTTTTAACAGCAAGCGGAGACAGCCCTCTGGCCCAGGCCATGTCTGCCGTAAGTGGGTCGGGCCAGAGGAATGCCTTCAGATCAGTGGGTGCGTGTGTCACAAAGCGTGCTTGTCCCTGGCTAACAGGGTGAAAGAGGGGAAGCTGAAAGGCCCCTTTTCACTCCGACGCTCAATTAAAACCTAATTGGTTCGGCCGGGGGTCCGCATGGCCGTACGTGGCGCAGCGACGCCCCATGCTTCCGTGCGCTTGTTTGCTATTTTCCAACGCCACCCCCTTGAAGCATGCCTTTGATGCGGGAATAAGCGAGAGCTTAAGCATCAGTCTGAAAGGCTATTTTCCTCATGAACCGGGGTTGGAGGGCAGGCTTTCTTACGGTTCATTTGCCTAACAGATGAAGTCAGCGCCGCTAACTTGACCTAGACGGATCACAAAAGTCAAGTGTGGTTATGAACTCAGATGAACTATGGAGTCATTTGTCTTTCAAATATGTGCGTAAAGAAATGAATGCGCGCCCGTGTATTCATGCGTCCAAGTGTAGTTGACATTTCTTTGAGCTGCATCAGCGATGTAGAGGAGGAAACGCTTTATGGATGCTAATGTAGAACATTACTGGAAGGCACCGTCTCGCCATGGGGTTGTTACAGTGTATCCGCTTTAGTCGGGATAAAACACTTCCATCAGGTCTTGGCTATACAGCGACTGTAATAACCAAATGTGAAATGAAAAGCGTCATCACAGTGTGATACCCGTATTCTTGACTTGTGATGGTATTTAGTAAGGGGAGTTTCACAGCCAAGGGGAGATTTCTGCCATTATCCACTTCAGTTGTTTTGCGTGAAATGCATCTCTGGACTGAAACCTCTTCTGGTGAAAGTGTATGCTTCAATTTCGGTGGTTTGTAAAGTGGATTCGCAACACAAACCATGGGAGTTTTTTGATGTATGCTCATTTTTGAAGTATATTAATATAAATATTTTGCTGGAACATAATATTTTAACAACAAATTACAACAGTGTCCCTTCTTTGCACCTAGGAAATTGGTTTATTCCATCCAGGCCCTTCCGTATACAGTACTGCTATACTGACAGTACAGTAGGTGTTAGTGCCAAAAAATTAGGGGTGTCAGATTAACTGATTAATTGCAGTAAATGAATTACAGTCATGGTTAAATTATTTTTCATCATGTTAATCTAATTTTGACTCCCTTACTCTATGCTTTCTGTATGCTGATTAGATCCTTGTGCTTGAGTTGTTGATGGTTGTAAAGCAAAAGTCAATCACACCCTAATGTGAAAACTGACTGTCATTGTGTTTGGCATAACTCGATCGGGTCCTGTTAAACAAGTGGGGCAGAAGAAAGACATGAACATGGAAGAGCTTGTGAGATTTGTCAGTCCAACGAATGGTAAATTTGATCTATTTAATTAATTTGTTTCCCCATATAAATAAACTGAAACGCCAATAATCCAAAACATGTATTTTGTGTTGTTTTGTTACATGGTTTTAATTAAGAAAATTATCACTTTGTTGCTTTAAAGCATGCATATACCCGATGAGTTCAATTTTAGCCTCAAAAACACAGTCTAATCTTGCAGACTGAGGTAATAAGAATGTCTTGACTGACTGCTGCTTCTGTACATTTTAAAGTACTGCACATTTTTTGAAATACAGTACAAAGTTAACTTTTCTTACATTCTCACATTCTTTTGTATTTGTGTAACCTATTCATAGTGAGATGCGAGGGATAGTAAGCGCTGTCTGCATGATATCAGGCATCCTTGATCAGATGTTTAAAGTAATATCGACCTTGAACGGAAGAATAACCTTAAAAGCCTTGACTCAGTGGCTAAGGATGAGCAGATCAATACTCCATAAAGAATTCAAACAAACTGACTATGTATGATTCGACCTCTAAGTACAAAGCACTGTACATGTTCCCATTCAGAAATATTATTGGTTCTTAGAGATTACTTGGCGCCACAATGTAATTAAGAATACAGAGATAAATAGAAATAAATATTTTACCATTTTTTTTAATCATGCAAGCTTTTTTTAAAAGTAAGATCGTCAAACTAATTTTTATGATGAGCCTCATTGTAGTTATAGTTTCTGTCGGAGGGCCATTATGAGTCATAATTTATGACTGCGAACTCAAATCAATCTTAAATCTGATCTTCACCCATTTACACATGTCGAAAGGGGTATTGGTAAAAAGAAATGTGGAAAAATTGAAGATAACTTTCAAATTTGGTATTTTAGCCATAAACTTGAAATCATTATTAGCATTTCGTGGGCCACACTAAATGAGAGGGCGGATCAGATCTGGCCCCCGGGCCTGGGGTTTGACAACCGTGCTTTAACATATAGAATTTATTGGTGCTTTTGATGGAAAGTACAGTACTGTATGTTACATGCTTTTGGAAGCAAATGTTTATTTGCTATCTTTCTAGGACTGAGAGGTGAAACAATGCAAATGGTGTGTAAATGTAATGTAAAAAAACAAACAAACCATAAACTCCAGTTCTAAGGGTGTATTGAAAACTGATTTGAATCATAAAATCTGCTTTGATGTGAGAGCATCAGTATGAACTTAATGGCCCATCAAACAGGGACAAATGGGAAGAAAAAAAATCAGCTTGATGTTCATGATGAATTGCTGTTTCTTGGGAAAAAAATAACTTGAATAGTGTCTTAGACTGAACAAAACCAATAGAATTATAATCCCTTGTCAATCCGCTTTAAAAGACCCCCCATGTGTTGGAGAGATTCACACTCCTAATATATACCTATGTAATATGTGCGAACAAGACAGACATCATTTTTTATGCTGTTTCACCGTGCATTAAGGAAAAGATTGGAAATTCATCCCCAAATTCCTCCAATGGTCATCCTGACATGATAGATGACTCAATGGGAACACTGCGCCCTAGTTCCCCGTCTTTGTTTGTCTCCCGCGGCATCCTGTGGAGCCCAAGGACCCCTGAATAAAAACATCCAAAAGTAGCAATGCACTCTCGGGATCGCATTATCTGGGAATATTCGAATAACCCCAGGCTGTTTTTAATGAGACTAGAAGAATCCCGATTGCTTGCTTGCATATTTATCTATTTATTTATTTATTAAAAATGATGAACATTTATATGTAAATGTTACGGATCATGGCTGTCGGCGATTTTCATCCGTAGACCCTTGGTAGGTTGGTGGAACATTTTAAGTATAAATTACAGTAAGAAAAGTCAACACATCCAGTACATTACACACTACAATTACACAGACCATTAATTCACATTTGTTGATACACAGTTGACTACATGCCTCATACGTTATTCAGGTCTAGTAAAATGATGGTGTGTATTTGTGGCAAAGGCACCATATGTTCTCATCATCTTTTCAAGCTATGAAAAATGCCAGATATTAGCAAACTGATTTTTTTTTTTTCAAGAACGCGACCAACTCTACAAATCACTCATACTGAAAAAATAACAAGCCACACAAATAGCGGTGTACCTCCACTTAGAAATACCCCAGTCCAGAGCCAAGATTCGAACCTTGAACTTTTGGTCTGTGAAGGAAGTAAGCAAAGTAAGCAAGCAATTCTTTCAACTGTGTTGCCAGACTTAAACATAACAACCTAAATATAATTTTGTCTCAGACAAGACGTCACACAGCGTGGCTCCGCTCCTTTCACCGCCACACCCACAAACACAATAGCAACGTCACTTCATGGTTCTAGCCAAATGGCATACGCTCTACATATGGAGATCAGCCATTCTGGCCTGCCTTTAAAATCTTCCCCTCCCCCACAGCTTGCCAAGAGTTCAAGAAGTCTTGAACTATGCACACTTTACATATTTGGTCAGTTTAAGAGGGAATAAACTGACAATTTATAAATGGACACAGAAAACGTTGGACAGTAATAGTTTTTGTTGTCAAGTAATAAGTAACAAGCTCATTTGTCATAAAGCCCACTAATAATTATATGATTACTGCTCATGCTCAGGGAGGTGAGTCTTAATATTTAAATAATGAACTCCCACTTATCAGTATACATTATGTAATTCTTCTTTTAGTGATATTGTCCATTTAGCCATATTGTATTGAGCAGACATAGCTGTATATCTCTCAAATTCCGAATGAGCTAAAATCTCACATGATTTCCTTGACCCATTAGACAGTACCAGTGCGTTATGATAGTTTCGATTTTTTTTTTAATCGGTAATTTTTATTCATGTTAACTTTTTTTAGTTTGTTTTACTTAGGTTTTAGAGCATTTTTATGTTTACAGATTTGGTTTGTTTTAATTAGTTTTAATTTTATTTCAAATATATGCAGCATTTGCTGACTGCAAGGTAAAAAAGAAAAAAAGATCATCAAGTGTTGTATGATTGAGTGAACTACAACTACAAAAATAAAGGTGTAATCCCTAATTAATACAGCTTTGTATTCATTAAATTGATAAAATATACATGGGCGAATCACCACCGAACGATTAGCACGTCCGCCTCATAGTTCAGGGACCCAAGTTCAAATCCACTTCGCTCCGTGTGGAGTTTGCTTGTTCTCCCCATGCCCACCTGGTTTGTTTCAGTGCATGAATAGTCGTTTGCCTCTTTGTGCCATGCAATTGGCTGGCAACCAGTCCAGGGTGTCCATACTGCCCATAGAGAGCTGGGAAAGGCACCAGCAGACCTGTGACCCTATTGAGACTAATAAAGAAGCTTAAAAAAAACAAAAACTGTACATCTCAGAGTTGTCGCGTGTCAAGATACTGATTAGACACATTTATTATTGCCTTAAAATGCCACTCTCTGTGAAGTTTTCTCATGGAGCACAATGCAAGCAGCAAAGACCGATTGCCATGCTGATTTTCTAGTGAGTTGAATGCCCATTTTTCTGCACCATAAGCTGTCCCCAAAGGCATTTTCATAGCATTTGGCAGAATATCCAACTGGCCTCACCACCGCAGACCAAGCGGAACACCACCAGCCCTGCAGGCAGGACTTGAACATCCAGCATCTTCACCTCCAAGATTGTCTGAGACCTGGCATCCAGACAGCTTTTGCAACACTTGGTTTGCACAACCAAAGAATGTCTGCAAAATTTGCCAGAAATTGGCTCAGGGAACCTCATCTGCATGCTTGTTGAGATCTGACTGCAGTTTGCCGTCAAAAGCAACTTGAGTAACTTTCTGTGGGTTGTGACTCTGAGGATGTGCTCTTTGCAGATGGACCATTGTGTTATAGTATGGGTGGGCAAACTAGTTGTTAAAGTCAAGACACGCTATCATTTTTTGATGGAATTTGGAATGCATGAAGACCATCGCATGTTGCAGTATGATACCAATACTATTTTCTGTTATATGGATATATATTATATCAATTACATCAATATTTTGGTCAATTTATTATTTTCCCTTTGGTGATTACAAAGCCAAACAAAAATCCAGTGAAGAGATTTTTCATTCTCATCCTGCTTTAATTCTCACTGGCCATTTTATTTATTAGCTGAGGCTGAAAGACTTATTGTTTTGAAAATTGACCATATTGTCTTGGATGTGTTTCTTAAGTGCAAAATGTCACCAACAAAGTTGCAAAATGAGTAAGAAAAAGATGTCTTTCTTTGGGAAGGGGAAAAGGCCCAGTGAAGAGACTAGAGAACAGCCTACAACATTGAAGAAAAAGAACACTTTTAACAGGCAATTCTGTCACAGTCTGTCAGCCCGGCCACTCGTTGCCCAACTCATCACACCTGCTCAACCCTCCTACCAATCAGCCCTGTACATCAACAGCTGCCACCACTCAACCACCCAGTATAAAACCCGGTCTCTGTCCCTCACAATCCACCAGGTTGTCACCATGTGCCACGCCGAGCCTTCCAGCTTTCCTGTGTTTTGACCCCGCCCGCTCTTGACCACCCGATAGCCTGCCGATCTAACCCGACCTCTGGCGCGTTGACCCCACCCGATCCCGATGACCCGATAGCCTGCCGGCCCCACGAGTTGGCCTGTGTCCCCGCGCCGCTTGCTCCTAGCCACCCGACCGCCCGCCATCTCCCGACTGTGCCCGGCCCTGGCGACCTATCACAACAGCCCGTCCACGCCAGCCTTCAAACAAGCAAGTGTCCGCTCGTAAATAAAGATCCCTCAACGGCACTGACCTGTCTCTGCGTGCTCTTGGGTCCTCTCCATTTCTCCCGTGACACAATACAGTACTTGATATAATGCTGTATTGCGGTATGGGGTTTGGGGGCTGCTTCCCAACCAGAAACTGGCAAGAAATCGATCTGCAACCTATTTGTTAGCTTACCAGGTGAATCTAGCATGTCTGGGCGGCGGCCTTAAAAGTTTGTTGTAGACAACAAAATTGTCAAGCATTGGACCATTGAGTTTTTTCAGCACTTTATGGGGCTGAATGAGGCCTGGCTGCATTAGGCAGTCCCAAGATTGAGGACTATTTATTTGCATGTCAAGAAATATGCATCAGTATGTCATTCTTGTTAGTTAATGTTCATGAAAGCATATCATAGATCTGTGATCACACTCAAAAACAGATTTAAATTGTGGGGGGACTGCATAAATGAAGTCTCATTCCACCATCCTTCTTTCGAGTTGTGAGTTCTTGAACTGCAAATGAACTTTTGTGGGAAGGATGATGGCATTGATTGTAAAATGGTCTACGGTTCACTTACAGTACTAGTAGTGATAGTTTGTATTAAGAGGGGAGTGAACTCAATTGTTCCTAATAGGGAAGTCGGCGAGGTCAAACATCAATGAACTGTATTTAAAATAGCGTTTGTAAACTCACCCCCAAAGCAACGCGCATTTTAAAACGAATGTATAAAAAGTGGTAAGCGTTATTAGTTAATTCATTTTTTACATGTAGTTTTGATAGAAATTACAGCACGATGAATGAAACACTTTTACTTCTACTTTTGTTCAGAGACTCAAGGTTCAGATTTGAAAAGTAAACTAAATAATTAACCAAAATCACTATAAACAGTGGACTTCAGATGATCAAAGCGGAGTCTGATTTCATTAAGCTCAGTTTTGTGTTCCTTGAGCTGTGGTTTTGTCACAGTTCGGGGTCAGTGGACATCCAAGTGCTTTTTTTTTTGTTTCATTCATATTCATGTCCTTGTGTGAAACAAACAGTCCAGAGAAATAAATACAAATTGAGTGAAGAAGGCACTTCTTTTCATGGCTCTCATTGGTGTGCTGGTGACACTTTCACCTGCCAAGTGTGTTTGTGAGAATGTGGTTGAGTGTGAGAAAAAAAAGAATGAAAGCTGCAGGAAACATCCTTCCTCTCTGCTGCATGAGGAGAGCTAACTCTCCAGCTCTCTTTTCAGCCTCCTGGGAAAACACAAGAAGCCGCCTGTCTTTGAGCTCCTCAGAAATGGACACAGTCAAAGCAAATGCATTTTGAGAGCATACAGGCTAGCTAATGGCATGAGTAGCTTGGCTGTTACTCAAAAGAATTATGGGCACAAGGACGAAAAACAAATGCTCTTGTGAATCAATGCTTCATTTCAAGAGCTTGAGTTGGACGGAGCAGAATGAGACACCAACTTGATTTCGTCCACATTCACTTGAAGCTATTTCAGCTGCCTTATTTATACCCCCCCCCCCCACCCCCAACAAAAAAAAAAAAAAAAAAAACACCTTTTCTGGTCCATCCCTATCCATTCACCATCCATCCAGCTGACTGAAGGAGATACATGGATTGCACTCAGGATTACTTGCAAGCTATAGTTCAAACAGACAAACACTCCAATAGAAACCATGATACAAATACCAAGTGCACATAAGCACAAGAGAGAAATTGCACATTTTTAGAAAGAAGCCGAGATTGAAACCCAAACCTCGAAGGAAGAATTGCTAAACACTACACTGTGATTCATGGCCTTCAATAGCGCAGATAAATTAAAAGCCAAGAAAGCTATTTATGCTATTTGTAATAAGAATGCGCCAATGTATTTGCCCTCCACGATCCCTCAAAATTAGAAAAAAAACAGATAATTAAAAACACACACACACTTGCTTTATGACAAACACTGCAGCACACTAATACAAAGCTATAACGATAGCCCATTATACTCTATTTGAATGAAAACTCCATTTGCAGTCTATGAAGAAATGGTTGTGTTATGTCTTGTGCCCAGAATAGCAAAGGAGGGCGGGATGAAGGTCAACCCACAATGCGGGTATCTGATCATCTGATAAAGCTGCATCGTTTGAAGAGAAATTGCTGCATAGACTTGAAAAAGTCCAAGCACCACTTGTCAAAGTAAAAACCTATCAAGACTTGTCCAAAATGGTCTATTACTATGGTCTATAGCAGATGATAGATTTACACTT
The DNA here is from genome assembly GCF_059441005.1 of Hippichthys cyanospilos. Classification (NCBI taxonomy): domain Eukaryota; kingdom Metazoa; phylum Chordata; class Actinopteri; order Syngnathiformes; family Syngnathidae; genus Hippichthys; species Hippichthys cyanospilos. The sequence continues at coordinate 14,044,624 of NC_142378.1, read as the reverse complement.
GTGAATGTTATCATTAATTCAAAACAATTCCTCCTGGCATCAACACGCTTGCTGCCAGCTTTTTGATTTGAAACAATGCTCCTTTTCAAACTTAACGTAAAGTGAAATATTGTCAGTTTGTGTAAGACATGTACTGTACTAGGACTTCAAATAATGGGTTTTACAGGTTTGCTCAGTGCATTGCCCCCCCCACATATGGTTGAGCTAATTTGGAAAGAAAACCACAAACTAGTGGAGCAGACAGTCTCTCTCTTTGGCATGTAATTTTGCTTTCTCGCCAGCACATATGTTAAAAGAGGAAGGAGCGCTCTGACGACGTCTTGCAGACGCTTCAGATGTATTGTCCAACCAAGACTGAGTCTATTTCTATTGGAAAGTAATGTTGTGATGGAAAATGGCCTTTCACATATTATATTGTAAGGAGCACTATTTGATTAGTTTACAGACAGTTTTCGCATGGCAAGCGGTGTCGCCAGGCATAGGTCACTGCAAGAGTGTATGTGCACGGCATGTGTGTGTTGGCTAAGTCTGCACTTTCCATCCAACCAATGTGGCGCAGGAAAGTGGGAAGAAAAGGAAAGCAGAAGGGAAAGAAAATATTCTAGGGAATCCAACAAAGGGATATACTGGTATTTGAATGTCAATGTCCATTTAAGACTTGTTGTTTGTCAATCTAGAATGTGCCCTGTGATTGGATGACGGCCAGTCCAGTGTGCACATCATCATATAGTTCCCAAATCTCCGCAAATGTTGGTCCAAAGGTTTAAGCACCATTCAGTTCGATACTGGAACCACCTGTGAGTCACCGTGTGTCATTCATGCACGAAGCCCTCAAGTTGCTCTCCAAAAATTGCTCACCAACACTTTCCACAAAGATGTTGGCTGCAGCTGCAATCCACAGGAGCGACTTTATACCACCCTTAAGGTTATACGATATTTATCTAGCCAGTAAAAAGTTCAAAAGCTAATTTGATCATTATTTTTCATGTACGATTAATACCTTAAAAAACACATTTCCACTTGCTGTCAATTGAAAACAGCATCACATGCTCAAGGCTTAGGTAATGACCAATCACGGCTCATCGGTCATTTTCAGTAGACAATATAGGAAAAAATTGTGTTTAAAGGTACTAACTGCAGATAGAAAATGATTACCAAATTAATTATAGACAAAATAGCAACTTTTACTGTTGAAAGGATCGAAAAATATTTCCTCTCCCAAAGCCGCAAACTATAAACATGAGTATAAAAAACTCAAAACACATGTTTGAATAGATACTTCGATTAGGGGAACTAGCCAAATCTCACACACCCACACACACCATTTTAGATGAGAGCGCACACAAAGTGATGCTTGAGCCATTTATATACACAAGCAGAAGGCAGGAACAGGCAAAAATGAATTGATAATCCACTATCACGACAGCAGTGCAGTTTACAGTTTATAAGGGGAAGAACAGACCAGGCATACGCTGTATATTTAAGGTTTTCACCAATCAGGCACAAATCTGCTTGGAATAAAAAAGTTATTAGGTCAAGATTTGGGTCTGAAAAAGAAGGCATATTCAAATTGCACAGAAAAGCAGCCATGAAAGGTACAGGGTAGCTGTACTATGACATCAATTTATAGCAGATGATAGGATAAGCACTCAGGGTTTTAGCTCCACATACAGAAGACACAGAGTTGCATAATTTGTATTTAGCTAAGGAAACTAGTTGGTTTCGACAAACGTGCTCACAGATCTTCACGCTCGTTAGAGTAATACGTGTTTCACTTTTCAATACGTTAGCAAGTAGCATATAACTTATATTTCAGTTGTACCGTATATACCAGGGGTGCCCAAATATTTTATGCTGTAATATCTACTTTTTTGACAGGGGGCACACATGCTAATTGCTGTTAGAAATATTAGCTTTGTCCCAAACGGCTACGACACGATGCCAAAACCATGCTAGCTATCTTTACAATGGAATAATCAACATAGCACGACCCAACGACGGGAACTTTGCTTTATTGCTTTAATTATTGAGAATGTATAAATATCTCGGCTTAACCACCACATTGGGAGCAAGCGAGAATGGCAGAGGCTCGTTCACGTGCACATGACCTCACCACGCAATTGTCCACCGCAATACGAACACCAGCTCTCACATCATACAGTATATAAACAGGTATAAGTAATAGAGAAGAAATACATTCGTTATACTAATAATAACAGTAGTGCTTTGGTGAAATTAGTAGTATACTATATAAAACATGTTACGTATGCACATCCATTGTTAGCTTTCAGCCCTGTTGTTTGTGCCTGTGAGGTATTTTCTTTTTTTTTTTGGTCATATAATCTCCCAATACTACCTTCACAACTGAGCGGTTGACCGTGATCAAAACTTTAAGCACCCCTGGTATACACGCTAGGTTACAAATCTAAATAATTGACCGAAAGGTCGAATAGAAATAAACTTTGGTTTTCTACAACATTGACATGGTTTAGACTAGATGTAGACATCACAATGGCCTTAAAAGAATGAAGACTCTGTAATGATTTAGAGCTATCATATTTACAAAGATGAGTGATTGTTGTGCCACTAAATATAATGTTGTATTAATGACGTGTGTGTTTGGGAAAACACTAAATTACACTAATAAATAATGTTTCAGACTTCTGATAGTCATCTCAGTGTGCTTGAAAGGGAAATATAAACTAAAAGGGAGGATGATTAGAAAGAGCCTGAGAAAAACGCTTTTTTGCACAGAATTTTAGTATTGACACCAAAATGTTATATGTGCAAATGGATACGTATTTTTGTTTGTTTGTTTATAGCTAGCATGTTACAGAGGTGGAAGCAACACAATGGCCATTTGTAGACATCATCCGAAGGAATGATTGGCCGGTCAGTAATTTCACAAAAACGTCACATCTTCTTGTGACTGCACCCACCGCCAGTGAGCGTCATACTCTAGATGCATTTTGCCATTGAGTTTGCAAGAATCCAAGTCCACATTTGCATTTTTGTAAGCATGACGTTTGGGGCTGTGTTTCACGGCCAGCTTCTCACTGAGGCCGGTCCGAGCGGGGCTCCCAGGTAATGTTGTGGCCTTCTCCAAGTTCCCGTTGGCCTTGACGCTCTGGCTGTTGCTATTGTTCGAAGACAGCTGGCCTGCATCCGTCACTTTAGCGCAAACCAAAGCGTCCTGCTTGGCAGCCGTCTGAGGTGCAGGAACGTTGCTCGGAAGCGACGGCTTTCCACCTTCACTTCCGACTATTCCGTTGCCATTGACATCACTGATAACAAGGGCCCCTTTACCAGCTTTATTTTTATTTGATTGAGACCGAATGTCAAGAACAACTCCATTCCCGGACCCTACATTAGCCTCAGGCTTGTCCCCAGACGCATTAGCAGAGACCGTGGCTGCGGAGCCCCCCACAGTAGCCTCGGAGATCTGTGGCGCGGAAGAACAGATGACCGACTCGGAGCTCGAGGGGCAGTATTCGTCCATATCGTCTGCCAGGGTGTCCAGGTAACTGCCGATGGAAATGTTGTCCAGCTTGTCATTGGGGTCATGAAGGCTGCTCCAGGAGCCTCTCCAGGAGGTGTCCGGGCCTTCGCCCAAGCTGTACTGGCTGCTGGTCAGGCTGCTGCAGCGGCTGGTTAACGTGCTGCGCTCCTCCAGCAACCATTTGACTGCCTCGATGCCCTCGTGAACCGCCAGCAGCTGCTGTAGGATCTTAATGTCCACTGAGCGCAAGTGTGCCTGTGGAAACACATTGGGAGAACTTGATGAGGAACGCAAATCGCGTTTTTTTCGTTGACAGTGTGATGATAAGGGATTTTCTGAATACATTCATTTGCATGGAGCTGATGTAGGTTTTAGAGACCAGACCTACAAGGCAAATATTGACTAAATGAAATGTGCAACGCAACATTTTTATATTACTGATTACTAATCAGTAATATAAAAAGCTATCGGATGATTCCTACTTTTGGAACACCTTCAAATTCAAATGGTGAAACTAGTATAGTAATACTATTATACTTGTCATAGTATAATTATGGCCATGAAGCATCATCAATATCACAAAACTGTCTGGGGAGATACCAAGATGTGCAAAAATGTATTTCATTTTTGGCCAAAGTCCAACGTCTTAAAAATAATGTTTCCTTCCATGGGTATATGTTTAAAATTTTTCTCCTTACCAAAATCTCTCATATCTCTCATACATCATTTGAAAGGGATTATTACAACCCAATTACTTTCCACAAAAGCTCAAAATGTTTGACGCAGGGCAACATTTGGTATATTTAGCCTCAATATGAGATCGTCTGCTCTTTAAAAATGCAAATGTGGCTGCACAACACCCAAGAGTGTTTTTTTTTTAAGAAACAACAGCCCAAAATAATAGAAAAAATATGACTGTTTTTTTTTTTTATATAGTCTGTAATTATTGCCCTACGCTTTGACTGTGTTGGGAAGCTGTCATTTAGGAGACGGTAGAATGCAAGAAAAAGATTGATCATCTCTACAGTGCCTCAATATATATATATATATATATATATATATATATATATATATATATATATATATATATATATATATATATATATATATATATATATATATATATATTATTCCCATAACCTGCAATTTCCTTGACTTGTTAGAGCTTGTCTCACATAAAGATAAAGCATTGCTTCATTCCACCTCAGCCAATACAAGTCTTAATCTGTGTTGCATGTTGAAAGCACTTACAAAACGATTCACAATGCGGCTGAGTAGGGAAAAAAAAATCTAAAAAGTACATCCTAACAAGAACTAAACAAGAGAAATAAACATTGATGAAGTAATGTTTATTGTATGTACAATAGTTGGTAAAGGAACAATGTTTAATCAATCATCTGATGCTGAAGTGAGATATTCATGATGCAGGTGTGTCAATATCTTCAGCCTTGTCAGCGCTGAGGTATAGTAGGATAAAGCTTACTGTGCTTTGTGTTTTCACTTATCAGCTGCACAGCTGAGCATGGGAAGTCAAATCATTGATGTTTTTTGCTGTGATACACTGTGTGGCTATCTTCTTAATGAATTCAAAATCATCCATTGGAGTTTGAATCGTTTGCAGGCTTGATGTCACGCAAGACGTTGTTGTCTCATCTGAAAGATTTACATAGCCCGTGTGGTTTGCGTTTCTTTGGAATTTAGGACTTCAAAGCAGGCAGACATCAGCATGCCTCAATTTCAGCATGTCTTCACTGGATATAAAATATAATGGAGTGTTTGGACGTTCGCTTTTACAGTGGTAACTTCTTTTTCCACCCATGTATTGAAGAATGTTAAAATGATCAGACCATGCCAATTTGGCCTGCAATGTCTTACGAGGTTTAGGTTAGGTACAAGGGTTCCATTCCAATGACGTTATCCAAATTTTTGACTAAGTTGGAAGTCATTCTGGTCTACTAGCCTATATGGAAAGTAAAGTTGTAATTACAGTAGACATTTCTCCGAAAAACTCTGGTCAAAATTTTTTAAAGACATAAAGAGACAAACAACAGTCACAGTAACTTAGTGTGTCTTCATGTCATTTGATAACGTATTCACATGCCACTGCGTAATCGAGTTTATTATGCACGTTTGCAACCTTGAAAACCACAAACTGAGCATCTCTTGTATTTCATAAATATCAACAAAACAAAGCGTAACTACTTTCCATTGACAGATTGTGATTGATTTTAGGTCTGCGAATGATTATTTTATTAATCGATTAAACTGATTATTATTTTGTCAGTTAATTAGGTGTTTTTTTTTTAACTTTCATTTATATCATTTATTTATTCAAAATCAAGACTATTTCAAACTGTGCCAAAAATGTAAAACATATAAAAGTCAATTACTGTTTTTTTGTTACATGTGAGAACAAAATGGTGAAAATGTTAAAACTTCTATAATTTGGATTCAACACAAATATTAAAAGTCTGCTTATATAGAGCACTACCGAAACTGAATAACATTTACTGCCAAGAGGCAAGAGGCTTGCCAGAATTTTTTCTGTGGGGTGGCCATGGTGACACAACTCAGTGAGGGGTAGCCAAACATGCAAGCATGCATGCAACACTCTTTATTATACCCTTTGGACAGTCGCTTCATGACTTAAAGTAATTACTGTATTTTATTATATGAATTCAAATATGCAATTAATAAAAATAACTTATTGTAGGTGTAAGGTGACAGAAAAAATCATGGTATTAAAATTTCCCTTAGTCTGGGGGCTGAAGTTCTCAGAATTTGGCTAAATTAGACTAGATCTAATTTATGTAAATCACTGCAGCGAATTACAGTTTTGCAGCGCTAAACAGGTTTTGTGAAAAGTTGTTTTGGTGAGATGAGATGGAATAGTACAATACTGTACATGTGTAATTACATATTAAATATCTATATTGCTTGAAGATGTACTTTTACATTTGCTTCCGTCATATGAAATGTACCACAGCTGTTAGGATGCGTGCCAAAAGTATCATGGCTTTTACTTCCCTTGTAGTTGACAAAGTCTGAGTTCATCTATTACATTTGATAATTCATGATGTTGTGAAAATTCACTCTGAAGAGGGAAAAGGTCAAATCGCATCAAAGGGTGATGAGAGCGGGGGCTGGAGGACCCGGCTTAGCCTTGCATCCGTGCCAAAAACATTTCAGTTATCCTGCTGTATATTAGTCTTGGAATTAAATTAAAGTCATGCTTTAGAGAAGGAACCAATAAAGACCATAAAGCAACTTGCAAACACATTAGAAAGAAAGTGTGTTGCTGCACTGCCATAAAGCCCCTTTCAACATTTTTACTGATGGATATTTTGTTGGACAGTTGCTCGGATATAGTTTTCTTTGGACAATTTCTGTGAACTTTTCAGTTAAACCCATGGCAAAAGAAATTGAAGCTTGAATGGAATTTAGAGCTTTGGTGGTTTCTTGCCTTGGAGATCCCAGAGAAAGGACAAGCCTGGTTGATTTTATTAGGGTAAACTGCTGAATGATGATTTTTTTTTTCAACATCTTAACGATCGCCCTCTGCATGAAAATGAAGATTGTGGCTTTTTTTTTTTTTTTTTTTTAAACAATCAAACTTCATGTCAGCCAACTGGAGCACACGCAGGCTGTGAGCAGCGCGAATGGACCCAAACAGTCAACTCGCGGCTGGAAAATCCAGCCTGGGAGCCTGAAGATGCTATGAAGTTTGGCTGAAGGAAGGAAACTGTAGACAGCATGTGATTCCCATTAATGTTTGAATTATAAATGATAAACCTAGAGTATATGTGACACACTTTTACAATATGGAGGTTATATCATATTTGGGAAGCACTAACGAGAATTACGTGTAGTAAGATTGATGCTGAGAATTTTCCTGGAATGATCATATGTGCATTGGTAAACTGCCCCCTTGACGATGAAAATACAAATGGCCGATAGAGGCAAATGCTTCCACTTGTCAAAAACTGCCTTCCAAATCATAGTTAAACCGCTAAAACACTTCTAGTAGAAAAAACAGCAAAACAGTGACAGGCTGTCAATAATAGAGCAGCAAGCAAGCACCCAGCCCCCTCTCATTCTGCACCAGCAGCCCTCGTCTCGTGTCCCCCCCGGCGCCATTTCACCTTGCCAGGCCAACTCAGGCAGACACTTGGTATCCTTGCACTCACCATGAGACCAACGGAGAGTTGACTGTTGTCTTTTTTCGATGCTTCGTCTGTTTGTACGAAACCTCTTTAATGCAAAACGTACTGCACAACACATCACATTTTGATGTAAAAAATAAGTGTTGCTTTAACATACTGATATGAATCAGTGATCTGTTTTTGCTATATAGCAAAAATCCAAACACTGTATATATGGCTCTACTAGTTGTAAATATGTGACAGAAGATGAACGATTTGGCATCATTTATGCAACTACAGTAAGTCTTTGGCACGCTAAGGTTGCTGTTTGCCAATATCCACAGAAGGACAGATGGCAGACTAATTCATTGATATTGCTTTTTAGCTTATGTTTTGGACAGAAAATGGACATAAACTGACGTGTGTCATGAAAATGCTAGGGGCTAGCAAGCACAAGAAAAATGGAGTAAAAAGAAGCAGAAAAAACATGCCCCCGCAGACATTTCACCTTGAGCTGCGCTTCCTGAGTGAAAAGCTGCTCTCCTTTTAGGGTAAAAGGTAAGAACAAGCCTCGTGAAAAGGACATGAATGTTTAAAGCATACACCGAAAAAATATGGATCAGCTCCATTGGCTTTTTTTTTCTTTAAAGATAATGCAGCTGCACTGTGGAGCAAAAGCCTGCGCATCCTGATTTCTTTACTGTTTTTAGTTGCACATTTGCCAATTTTTCAAAGCAGTCTCTGTTTGGGTAGACAGCAGAAGGAGTAACTAGGAAGTGCACTGGTGGAGTGCCAATTTGGTGGCACAAAGTTGCATCTATTTTGACCTTGGAGTAGAATAGGGCTGCTCAATGCAATAATTGCGGTCAACAAGTTGAAGTTAGCATTTGTAGAATGCATGACATTGGGCAAAAGCAAAGATATCCTGTGTGGTTTTGAGATTGTGTTGCTAAGCTAACATTGCTAACGCCGATTAGTAGGCACTTCAATTATTGGTGGCGCTGGAGCTGTATTGGCGATCCAAATTTTAGCTCACTGGGGTCACACCTGCAGCGGCGCAGCCCTCCCTCTTGTGAGACCGCCGGCCCATGCTTATCTAAAAAATAATTACCAATCTAGAGTCTAACCTGCCTTTGCACAGAGTTACACCACACACTGCGCAGGATTTACACAGGTCCTAAAAATAGCACCCAGAGGCTCACATAACTTTAGAACAGGCATTTTTGCAGTCTGTATAATCTTTCCATGAGGCTGTCTCAGAAAAGTGAGAAAATCTCACAACTAAAAAAGTAATGCATTCCTTATATCATCGAAGAGTGCACTTGTCATTTTGGATGCAACTAAATTACATGGTCAAAAAAAGGTTCTATTCTCAATGTTTTTTTCTCAAAATGTGTTAAAAAAGAAATCAAAAGGACAGAGCAAAAGAGTGAGAGAGAGAACTTTTTTTTTTCTTTCTGGTATCCTTGTCACAAATTCTTACTGGAGGTCCCCAGGAGGAAAAAACGTTTGGGCAAAAGCCTTAGTGTTTATCCTTGTATGAAGGGTGCTGATTAAGTACAATGTTCACAAGTCTACTGTTGCACTCTTACTAAAGTGAAGTACTCCCACAGAAGAATGCAACACACAGCAGTGCGCTGTGTGTGCATTTCACACTTTTGTAGATAGAAAGTATCTCTTTGCCACGTTGAGTTTTTCTAGAAGAAATCTTTACCAGCCAACAATGTTAATCAATCCATCTGGTTGTTTGCGCTTGGTGGAGCTTGAAGAGCCGTTTTGTCTTTTTGCCAATCTAAACTAGCACTTCAGTCAACCAGGCTCAAGGGACGTGACTGGCATGAACGGGAGCTTGTCATTTCGGCATTGTGTGAAAGAGATCACACGTACATCAACCAATTTCTGTCTCATACAATCTTTTGAGATATTGGTTATCTTACCGAAATAAGAAACTGCTTTCAAAACGATACATTATATTTCTACATGACGGTAAAGTTCAATCAAAACAACACATCCTGTTTGACCAATCTGAGGTGAGTGCCTGAACGTTTCAGTTCCATTTGGTTCTTGATGTGACCTGCAGGGTACACCAGTTTGATGCATTTGAAATTGAGGGATAAATCAATCTTTTGGACCCGCATCCGCTCATTCACACCTGAATTATACCTCTGACAATAACAGTTAGCTTCTGAAAAGAAAAATGTAATCATAGTTTCACTTAACTCAGTTCAATAATTGCATATATTTTTTTGTAATAGTGGTAGCCTCCATCACCCCCCACCCCACACACACACACACACACACACACACACACACACACAGATACACTTTATCAACAGTTACACTTCTAACGTACACTAGCCCCCATGTTTGTTTGTTTGTTTGTTCCAGTCATGGGAAGTTATAATATATGCCACGGGCCACTAAAAAAGGGACAGGGGGCTGCTAATAGCCACCCGGCAGTAGTTTAAACACTCCTGGCCTAGACGGATACTGTATGACTGCACTTGCCTACGGCGTGCAATGAACACGTTGACGCAAGTTCAATTGTACATATTGTGCATATTCCATGCTGCAATACACTTACCATGTCAGTCTTCAGTTTTTTGATCTTTTCATCCAGGCTCTTCTTGCCTGTCACGTTCGCGGTTTCTGGCGCAGCGGGGACCACTTTGTCTTCCGGCCGGAGGGATGATGCCTCATCCCGCATCCACCTGAGCAAACCCTCAGGGGTCTTCCGGCCGATTTTCGCCTCTATGTCCCTCAAGTCCGGAGTGTTCTCACAAGAAGTTCCTTCATCCATCATGGTCATGGATCGCTTGTTTGCTACAATCAGATTTCCTTCTGTTGGGTTTTTTTTTCCCGAAATTGTTAGGAGAGTGACTTCCCGCAGTACTGTGTGGCATCACATGCGAGCCCAGTTGAGGCGGACTGCGCCAGCCCAGAAAAACAAACTGTCAGCATCCGACTGAACAAACGAGAGCTCATCTCAGCTACATAAAACGGAACGAGATCCTAAATGTGTGGCCTCAGGCTCCGCGAGAATGCTCCCGGCTGGAAGCTCTCTTACCAGAGGCTAAACTGCGCGCATTCCACCTGCATGATGACAGCCGCCTCGCCGCAGAGAAGCAGAGCACCAGAGCGCAGACCATCGTCAGTCAAGGGTGACATCACTGTACTTCCGTCAAGACTTTTCAGAATCAAACAACAAAAGGAACAGGTTCATTTACTTACCAAAATAAGAGGAAATGCGTTGCTGGTGGGTGGGGAGACGCAATAAAAACTCACTATTAAACAAACAAAATACTATTTGAAAATTATTTTAAAAAAACTAAAATACACGACACTGTGGGTATTTGTTTTGTATACACAGATCTGAAAAAATTGTTTTAGTTACAAATATGGGCCTACTTATAAACAACTTATAAACAACAACTTTTCTGTCTTTTTTTTCCCACTGAGCCGTCAATACAGGAAAATCAACAACTCGTGTACAGGAAATGCTCTAATATCAAATTTATCAATCCAAGACATACCTCCAAGTGTGTGTGAAGTGTGTAACACACTGTGCTATTTTAGTAGAAGTGGACGCTATAGGCTATAACAAATACAAGAGCTGAGCTGTAATTGCATTACTCCAGCTGGTGAGTAAAAGCTCACTAAGAAGAGAAAATACATTTGAAATTAATGTTGAAGTGTCATTTCTTCGTAATGTGACTGTGCTTCCGTTGTACCTGACAAAGTCATTCAATGTCAGAAACATATGGTGAGGGTGTTACAAAGGTATTATGACTGATAAAGGATTGACAGTGAAGGAGATAAGCTTTACTCAGATCCCAGGAACCTTTGGGTTTTGCTAATGATGGCCTAAAATCTCAGCCATAAACAAAAACATGAAAAACAAAACCAACAGAAAGTGTAATACTGCCATTCATTACTGCACATGAGCACATATGTTAAAATATGGGTTATATTTTTGTATTTCTCCAACTGTGTTTTATGTCTTATTAAGTTGGGGAACACGGGGTTACTTTGAGGGCAATGAAACCTTAACAACATGTGGGACACAGCCTAATCCCCCTTTAATAGCGAACACATACGGGCATTATCATCTCGAATCGTTATCTCTTCAGTAAAAACTATATTGCACACATTTGGTCTAGCTCCTGTAATTTTCTTCTCATGCAGTCATCTTGGTTAAGATGATGACTACTACCATGGCAACAGTGAAGCAAGAAATTTTGAACACCCACATGCTACAAGCATACAGTGGTAATCTGTGCTAAGAAAAACACTTTATGCAACCGTGGCAGGCTGTCGGGATAATACTGCGTGCTTCATCGCAGTCCTCTGCAGCAAGAAGTAAATCACATGACAAATGTAAAGCATGACATCAACAGTTTTCTAAGATCAAAAATGACTATTTACAATGTAAATTCTCACTTGAAGGTATCAAAACTTTGAATGAATACGTGTGGACTAATGTTAAAAAAAATGAATGTATGAAAAATATGGAATACCTGAAAACATCTTTTCTTTTGAAGTTAGTTCCAAATAATCAATCCTGATAGTAACTGGCTGAAATTATTTTTCATCATTACTTGCAGTAATTGAAAGAGAGATGTCCAAATGTCTGGCCTGTACTCTATAGCATTGGTACTCAACCTTATTTTCAGTGATGTACCGCTGTGAAATATCTTTTCAGCCAAGTACCACTTGACCAGTGCAAAGCATTTTTGGGTTAAAAAAAAAAAAAAGACTTAAAACATTCCATCAGTGCCTGATTTATTAAACTTTAGACCCTTTCAAACTTCATTTGTATCGGTCCACAAAATCAACCTCAAGTGTCCTCTTTTGGATCAAAGAAGATATCTTATCAAAAAATAGTTATCAAAAAGAAAAAACAATCACTAATAAATATTTTTTCATGAAAAAAAAATAATCAACAAAAAGTGTCAGACCTATTCCCGAAAATAAATAATAATCAATAAATATTTGTCCACATGAAAATACTAAACATAAAGTGTCCTCTTTTGGGATTAAAAAAGAGATCAGTTCACTAAAATAAATCGCTAATTGTTATTGTATATTTGTCCACAAAAGAAAGACAATCAACATAAAGAGTCAGTTCCGTTTTCAAAAAAAAAAAAGAAATATCCACAGAGAAATATTTAATTTAAAGTGTCCTCTTTTGGGCTCATAGGAGAGATCTGTTCACAAAAAATAAATCATTATTTTGAGACGTGGCACATGACAAGTGGAGGTCTAACCATTCTAGTATGGGGGAGAATCTGGCTTTTTACAATAATGAAATTAAATAACCTTCTGAACATAAAATTTGTTTTATGAACTTATATTTTCCTGAAAGAATTAATTAATTCAAAAATAATTTTGAACGGGCTTTTGCATGTTAGTTTGTTTTTGTAAAATCTCGAGTACCCCCTGAAGTTTCTCCAAGTACCTCCAGGGGTACTAGTACCCGCATTTGAGAACCACTGCTCTATAGGACAATATGATATCTTCTTAACTGATTGACAATATGATATCCAACCATCTTCTTAACTGATTGTATTCACAAAGGTCACAGGCTTGCTGTTACCAATCCCAGCTGTATTTGGGCAGTAGACAGAGGACACCGAACTGGTTGTCAGCCCATCACAGGACATACATAGACAGGTGACCGACCACTCACAAAAACTTGCAACAAGCCATTTGGAGTGTCCAATATAACTACCATGCAAGTTTTTGGCCTTGTGGAAAAAAACGGAGTTCCCTGAGGAAACCCATGCAGGCATGGGGAAAACATGGAAACTCCACTCAGGAAGGCCGGAGCCAAAAGTGAACCAGGGACCCCAGAACTGTGAGGCGAACATGCTAAGCCATTCTGTCACCATATATGTGTGTGTGTGTGTGTGTGTGTATGCGGTGTACTGTATATACTATACTATGTTTTTGGCATTCCATTTCAGGTAAGCCAAATTAGTCATGCATGTAAACGTGCTGCCTACACCCTCTATGGTTGGTTTACATTCTTCTGTTGGCTACTGAGCAATAAGTCACTCAGATTTTAATGCATTTTTCCAAACAGCATAATCAATATTCAGCACCCTGTCAGAATGAATTAAATGGAATATAATTTCAGCTGTCATTCATGAAAAAAAAATCAACTACAAATATAAGAGAACAAAGTAACAGCACCTCATGAATGTTCCAATTCGAAAAGGATTTTAAAAGTCATAACAGCAATTGTGTTAATTAGGGTTAATTGGAAAAACGGCTAATTAATAGGCCTTTTCATAGGTGCAGTCTCGAAAGTACTTCCCAAAAAAGGAATTACCGCTTTGCTAAAAATGACTTTCCTTTTTGAGCTGTATTCCACTTCCTGGGCACTCCTACGTCCAACCTGTTCAACCAGTCTCCAACAGGTGATAGCTGCCATTGAGTCATGTCTACGCAGAAAACTTGTGTAGGCTGAGCAGGATTAGCTCCATTATTTTTGCACTATTCAGTGCCAACGCATGAAGTATTTTAATCCAGTGTCTTATTTTATGTAGGAGGATAGAAGGAAGACAAGGAGGGGGCGATGGAAGGCAATAAAACAAAGGACATTGAGTCCCTGATAGAGGACATGGACTACATTCCAGGTCACTTCCACCTGGACCTCAACCTTAACTGTGATCCCGCTGGACCTTTGAAACTGAGACACAGGGACACTTACTTGAAACAAGAGAGTCTCAGGGGCGAGCTGGAGGCTGAAGCTGGATATTTACAGTATGCTGTTCGCAATCTACTCGGCCTGCTGGCTTTTCATCTTGACCACATTCAAACTGCAGAGGAAATATTCAGGTGATACCATGCACTTTTTTAATAATGTCACTGGTTATGCATTATTCAACAAGAGGGAATTAGTGTCAGTTTTCTGTATACATCTACATATTATTTGTCATTCTGAAAAGCCACAGGCAATATTGTAACATGACACCAGTGCTGTGCGTGTGGTTTTGTCAGGCAGTGTTAGTACAAGGGAAAGTCAAATGGAGTAATGCAATTGAGAAGGTTGAACATCTCTCATTGTCACTGACGGATAAGACCACAACAAAGAAAATTCCTCCCCAAAATATAGGACATCCAGAAGGACCCGGTACTATAATGTGTTCGGAGAAAAAAGTGAGTTTGACACCTGCGTGATACAGTACAAACGTGTGACAAATAATCACACATATGGTGAGGGTGTTACAAAGGTATTATGACGGCCTAATACCCATAAACATAAAGCATAAACATTCAAATTAAACCCAGCAGAAAGTGGATCACTGCCGTTCATTAGACACTCAATCAATTGATCCACACATCAGCCCTTACTAACGCAAATGTTAAAATATGGGTTATTTTATGTGTGATTAATAATCACACATTTGTGCTGTAACATGCACTAATTGAAAATTTGTAAATGAACAAATGCCCATTTTGTGGAGTTTACTTCAAAGCTCACTTCCAGCTGGGATATTTTTTCATGATGTGATCTCCTTCCTTCAAATGTAGAATATCATATATATCTAAGGAATGTGTCACTTACGTTTACGGTACATTGCACCGCAAGTCTGTCGAACGGGAATTTGCTTCCTTTAATTGTCGGTATCGTTAGAAGTCATGTTTGGTCATTTGACTATCAATAACAAACGACACACCACTATCTCATTATTAGGCAGGTATGACAACCAAAACAATGGCAAAAGCAGGCAATAAACGGTCTGAATTACTGAAGAAAGTCATTTATTAAATATATCATCATCAACAGACTGAGGCAGGCGGTCTGGCAGATTTGCTGACATATGATGACAAAACTCATTTAAAAAAAAGGTGAACATTTCTTGAATTTCCACCTCTGAAAATGATTTTAACTACACATACAGTGACTGTGTAATCTTAACAGGGTCCTTAAAAGTCCCAAGGGCACCTACAGTGATAAAGAAATGAGAAAAAAATGATTGTGGTGGACTTTATAGGCAACTTTATGGATATGGTTTGATGGAACCATTATTGTGCATGGCAAATGGAAGGTGGCTTATCGGTTACAGAAAACATAAAGCGCAACGGCGTGTGCACCAGCGTGTGCATGGGATTTGACGCAATCCTTGCTCGCTAGGTGACAAATGATGAGAAAACTAGAAGAAAATAAAAGCTGACAAACTACAAGGCTTTTCATCCATGGACGTATTCATGACTCGCCGGCAGAGGTGGGCATTACGTTGTCGTCTGAAACTAAGACGAACTAAAAACAAAGGTGAAATGTCCTCCTCTGATTTTTATTTATCCCTCTGAATGGAATTTACAATCAATGGTCGGGATAATTACTGTATATTCTGTCTTCTGACATTTAGGTCATCAAGCAGCCGATTAAGAATTTAATGGGGGCTTCCCTATTTTTACACAACAGCTACAGAACAGTGAGAATATGTCTAAAAGATGTCTGCAAGGGTGATGTGAGAACTCCAAATTGAATGAAGGCGAATGAAAATTGCCAAACTGATGGTCGGTCATAATCACGCCCACAAAGTCGTAAACGGCATCGTTCACGCTACCTATTTGTCTACTGTATATCTCGGTCCCCCAGGGGCATTTGTAAAGAAGACCCAGGGAACCTCAACGCTTGGGCCAACCTTGGCTATGTGTACGACAAGCTGGGAAGAGAGCTGGATGCGGGGGAGTGTGTGGAGAAAGTGTCTCAACTGATGGGCTTGGATGGCGGACAACCTATGAAGGAGGACACAAGGCAAATGGCGGCCCGCTGCCTGGCAGAGCAGGCCTATGTTTACCCCTACGACGTGGAGCTGGAGAAAGAGGATGACTTGAGGGAGAAACTGACTGCAGCCTTGATGCTCTTTAACAGAGCTTTGGACTATGGCGGCCAACTGGTGAGGTGGAAAAAGGAGCATTTTGCTCATATGTCATTCATTTGTGCTCCTGTCTACTTTGCAAACAGTGCAGCTCAACCTTTGGCCAGCAGGCACCATAGCAAGCCAAACCCCTTCGACTGTTTGTAAAATTCATTTGAAATGGCAGTTTAAAGTAGTACTGTATGTGCATTTTCAGAGGGCATTTTAAATGAACAAACACAAATTTCTATACTGCATTCTATTCTATAATATTCTTAACTTATATGGGCTGCCACCAGGGGCATAGCCAGAAAATTTCTATGAGGTGGCCAGGGTGTCAAAAAACATCAGTGAGGGGTGGCATGCACAGTGTAATGAAATAAAATAACACATTTGATTTTATTAAAAACATTTGAATGTAAATATGCAGTTCTTATACAGAACTGTCTGTTGTCGAGGGGTATAAGAATACTGCATACTAGTAAAAACGTCAAAAGAAGGGTGACCTGATAGTGACAAGGGTGGCTCTGCCCACCATGTAGCTCTGCTCCTGGTTGCCACTAGTAACAAATAATTACCTGAGAATCACTGAAAAAGGATTGTTAAAAACAATGGAATAAAGTAGGTTCAACATGTATTCAACATATATATATATATATGTATATATGTATATATATATATATATATATATATATATATATATATATATATATATATATATATATATATCGAACCTACTTTAATATCATAGCATTAGTATCTCTGCAGTATTTGGATGTTCAAAGAAAAAGACTGATTCTGATGCTATTTTTCAGATACCAGTGGAAGAAAAAAGAAGTTGGTACTTTAAGATGGCAACTATTTATATCAGGTAGAAAACTGACAAAATTTATTGTGGTTTTGGAGTTATCCCATTTATTTCTCTGCAGACTGGACGACATAGTGAAGACCAAAGAGGATGCTGAATACACAAGACTCTCTCAATATAACAAGGGGCTTAGGTTGCTGACAGAAACACTTGACTCTGAAAAAACACAACAAAGAGGTAAAGATATCTTATCATCTCATATGTACGAGACAATATAAAAATGTTGATTTCTAGTGATTGATAACACAGCTTATTTAGGAATTTGGATTTGTCGTTCCTAGCTCTTTCCTGGTGTTATGTTGGTATCATGTTGGAGAGACAGGATGAATTCACCACAGTACCTATGGCCATACATGACTGTGGCTATTCTGCCACTGATCCTCTGTCCTGCTATGGAAATGTAAGTTCTATTTGACTAAGGATTAAAAAAAAAAAAAAAAAGTATATTCTGGAGCACACAATCATTTTAAGAGTACAGCAATGAAGTTGTGAGATACACTTGTTTTTTTGCAGGCTTTAAAACTGGCTAATGATGATGCCTTCATCCTAAACCTCCTGGCCAAGTTGTTCTTTCTACTGGGTAAGCATGAGATGGCCACAGGGATCTGCAACATGGCTCTCAATGTGCTGCCCGATCCGGAGCTCAATTGGCAGGCATACTGCACCCTTGCAAAGGTAGTAAACATTTTCTAAGATCCAACAAGGTTAACTTATGTGATAAACTATTGGATGAGTTTTACATCATATTTTGAAACAGCTGTGGAAATTTGTATATTTAAAAAAAGTGGTGGGACTACACACTGGCAAAACTACAAAATTATTTTCTACTGTTGTATTAATTAACAAAAACTTTATACATCCTCAAACTTAACAGCTGAAATAAAATTTTAGTCGGGTTGTGTTTTGTGGGCCAACTAAAATTGGTGTAGCCATTTTTGCTTGATATAGTTTTCATTTTTGCCCCCAAATCCAATGTGAAAATTGGCAAACAGCAGCCGCTTTAAAACAGTTGGATCAAAAGTAACCCAGTTATGAATTTGGGTTATCTTGACTCAACATTTTGAGTTGTTTTCTACCCATTTTGGACAACCTAGAATGTTGGGTCAAATTGATCAAAATTTCATTCCTTTTTTTAACGATAGTTGGATCAATTTAAACATAACTGTTTTTAAAGCGTATTGTACTCTGCTGTTTCCATGGTAACGTAGAGTCCCACTTTCGTTTCTTCGCCTGTACTGCACTACACCACACCACAACAGAAAGCTCAAACATTTCGGAAATTTGCAAAGTTTAACTCGAATGGACTCTTTTAGTTGGAAGATGATGCTAATGTGTTTCCGTTTTTACAATAACTCCTGTCCATAACACGGCACGAAATAATACGCATCGACTCTGATTCATTTAGATCCATACAATGCTTTACGTCAGGGACCTAGAAAAGGCCAAATGCGGGGAAGGCGGGGTCCCGGACAGACAAATGTTAACTGAGGCCCAGAAAAACCTAGATAAAGTCTTGGCTGTGTGTCCTTGTTTGAGGACTCATCTGGAGATGGCACGGGTAAGTCCTAAGCCAACTTTTTACGGCAGCGTTTGTGTCCTGCTCATTGAAATATCTCCTCCATCAGGTGTACTACTACATGGGTGTAGACGCACTCCAGGAGAGCCTTTTGGTGGACGAGGGAGCGATAAACAACGCCTTGGTTAGTCTGTCCCAGGCCCGTCTGTACGAACTGGGAGACAGTTTGCCGGACCTCCACCTGCTGAAAGGACGATGCCTCCTGCTGAAGGGCGAGGAGCAAAACGCCGCGGACTGCTTCAAATGCGCTCTGGACTTGGAGAGAGCGACGAGCGGGGACACCACGGCCCTGCGCTGCCTCCTCCAGGCCTTACTGGCCGTCTTCATGCAGGGGGGGCTTGAGCCCGACCACGTGATCACCCAGATGGAGCAGTGCTTGCAGAGGGCTGAGGAGAAGTACCCCGAGGAGGTGGTGAGGGCTGAGCTGCGGTGTCTTTACCGAACAAACACTGCCGAGGTCACGGAGCTGTCTCGCGCGCTCATCAGGACGGGACGACTGCAGCTGGTTAGAAGGCTGCTGCAATCTGTGGTGCCTCAACAAATCGCAAAGAAGAGAACACTGGCAAAATCTTACTCCTTCGCATGACCTCAAAACATGCCATCTGACTTCTCGACTGCATTTCACATGACATATTAATCAAAGTCGTACTGTACTATGGAAGCCCTTTTTTTATTTTATTTTTAAATTTATATGTGTTATTACTGTCAGAAACAAGGTCCCTCGTGGTTATCTCTGTTTTTTTTTTTGTTTTAAACTGTCACAATCCCATTTTACAAAGGCCTACTCGGTCACCTAGCGAAAACAAAAAATAAATTGAGAAGTGATCATGAAAAGAATAAAAGTCTTCATGGAGAGATTTAAAGTCATAATGGTGAACGAAAGAGGCCACAGTAGAATGAATAGTGTGCTTTTTAACTCATTGACACCTTTTTCGTCCTATACTTTAATCTTTACATCAAGAGCATTTCACATCAAAGGGAAAACATTGAAAGAAGACACAATGGGAGCTGAAATTTCACCCAGATGGTGACAACATGTCAAATTTCAACATGGCACAAGCGCTAATTTATCACATTATCAGGAGGGTGCTATCTCTTGGCTAAAATACTCCAAGAATGATGTGAAGGAAATACTCCCCAAAACAATCAAAATACTGCACAGTGCACAAGGGTTAAATGAGCTATGCAAATGACACTTTATCTCTGTGTGTCTCCTGGAGTCACAATCAAGCCCAATGTGACCAGGTGACTTAAACGGTCCTCATGATGATGAATCTCATCATGTACTTTAATGTTGTCATAATGGCTTTATATTTCATCGGGATGACTTTTAAATCTCATCATAACAGTAGATTTAAAAAGTGTGTGTGCATGTGTGTGTGTGTGTGTGTGGGGGGGGGGGGGGGGGGGTGTATTTACATGATGTACCAAATTGATGAAGCACCAAATGGCAACACGTAGAAAAGTACAAGTGTATAACAAAAGTCAACTTTTACGTTCTGTTCTGAGTGATTATGATTTAATTTAGCTGTGCCCCCCCCCAAAAAAAAAAAAAAAAAAATATATATATATTTATATATATATATATATATATATATATATATATATATATATATATATATATATATATATATATATATATATATATATATATATATATATATATATATTGGTGGACTGCCATTTGACGGTAATAATTTTTCCGACTTGCATAAATTTGGTTTAAAAAAAAGGGGGGGGTACCATGTTGCAGAAAAAGGCAAAAAGAAAATTTCTTGATTAGTGGGAGTGGGCTTCCATGCTGTACTGTAACAAAAGTCTACATAACCTAGATATCTATACTGTGAACTTAATATAATTAATAATATTTTATTGCTGTCATATTTAAGCTGCACAAAGATATAATTAAATATGTTCAACAACATCTGCATGTTGTTATAAGAGTAAAAATTAAAGAATTATGACACCTTACCCCATTCAAGGTCTCGTTTACATTATTGAGTCAGTTGTTACTCCAGGTTGTAATTTATTGCGGTTGTGATATGTTAGATCTTATTACATTATTCTTTAAAGGAAGTCATGACAGAGATAATCATTCCAAATTATCGTATTTCTCCATGTACAAGTTGAGATTTTTAACCAGACATATCTGTGTTTGAATTACATTAATTTGAATGTGAAATAAGCCTTGAAAATGACATATTACTTCAAATGATTATATCTACCTTTAATTCGATGTAGTATGCATCCATTTTAGCGTGTTTGCACTTTCGAATGCACTTTCATCAAGTGTCGGCTTATCGCCTCTTTGTTGTCAAAAACGACGTTGTGTGGATCATTTTTCCAGCAGACTTTGACACATTATTAAAAGCAAAAGACGCATTGACTTGGCTCCTTCAGCCCTTAGACGCACGCTCGAATGGATGTCGGCAGGTGGAGGGAGAAACAGCGCAGGACAACCTTCCACGCTCTGACTTCACAACAGTCGTCACTTGGGTAAAGAACGCCCCAAGTAAGATGATCAGCAAATCATCTGCAAAGACCTCCATTTCAAACACATTGGACAGGTCCAAAGATGACCACTCATGGAAGAGTAACAAGATTGTTTGCGCAAATGACCAGCAGGAGGGAGAGGACGTCTGGGATTTCAATGGGAGGAGGGTTAGGGTTTGGCGTGTCAGATAGCGATGATGAGTTTTAGAGCTTTTTGATAAATTCATATTCAGCTGTGACAAAAATAAAGGACTGAAACTTCATATCGTTTTATTGTTGCAGCATTGAGTTTCAGCATTTGCGTCTGCACACGCACATTACCTCGCATACTGTAGAGAATGCTGCTCTGCAGTTCCATTACAAGTTGACAGAAGTACCATCAGTGCAAAATGTTCACATTCATCACTCAAGAAAATGCATCCATACTGTATTGAGGACAAGTAGACAATACTATCTGTTGCAATTGTCTAAAATAAGAACTGTTGGAATTTAGAAGTAGGATTTTGCCTTGACAAATTCCTGCATGTTCGTTAAAAGGTTATCAATTAAAAACAATGGTTAATTATAAAATTAAGCAAACACTCACTCTCATTTGCGATTTTGATCGAGCTTTAGCTGAAGAGTCCAATAATACATTGACTGAATTCTGGGCCCTCCTCAACAAGAGATATGTAATTTGAAAAAAGCAAAATAAATGTGAAATGCATATACCAATCAACAGAACTAAAACTGAAATCAGTGAGTGTTTTAATATTTCTTTAGGGTGTCGGCAAGCCGAATATATTACATGTTTTTCAGGACTGGGTTTGTTGTGTGTCTAACTATTTGGACACACCTGCATGACAACAATGGCCGCTTGTGAAAATGTACATTGCTGCCATGTATTCAGGTTCTGCTGCATTGCTCAGCAAAGTCTTCTTTGGAACAGAGCCTTAGAGTGCCACAATCTTTTTTAGCTTTCCCTTGTGAAAAGACGAAGTTCAACCAGGTAAGAATGAGTTGTCTCTGATAGTTTTTGCTTTAAGTCAAATGATACAGGCACATTTTTTTTTTTGTAAGTACGCAAGACCGAGCTACAAAATCGTTTTTAACCACCATCATTTGGAGGATGAATATTGGCTTGATGTACGGGTGTAATTTGCTTAACTTAAAAAACAAAGAGGATCAAATGCAATCTTTGATGCCAGTGCTTATGTAAACATGCTGAAGGTGTGATCAATGCTAAATTTGCAGAGATATAAGTTTGCAGAAAAAAAAAAAAAAAAAGGTTTCTGGTCCAACCAACATTTCCACAGTCAAGGAGCAGCAATTTATTTCTACGTACGCTCTCATCTTTAATTTGTCTTTATTGAGGTCAGTTTATAGTATAACAACAGTAGAAGTAAATTTTAGTAAATGTTCAGAATTTAAGAGTTATACATGTATATTTGACACATCAAATCATGCCCATGTGTGCCATTATTTACATCTTGACTTGTTTTTGATTCTTCAGTATGTCTCCAAAGCAGGCTTTGACAGAATGGAACACCGGCCTCCTTGATTGTTGTCAAGACAAAAGTTCTTGTAAGTATTTTTGCTTACTTTGACCCCGGCCTTGATTGAGATTTCCATCGTACGACACTTTGTTTTACTATGGCAGACTTACAGCGCATGTTGTAATACGTCATGTTATCCCGACAGTTTGCTACATGCGAAACGGAGTCGCATTTCTTTTGTCTGATTCGGGTGTGACTTCTCAATAACGAGCATCTGCTATTGTAATAACACACTTTTGCCTGACAGATCTTATTGCCTCCACACAATGTCTTTTGTTAAGAAAAACCAGATGAAAGTTTAATCCAATCAAGTACTAACTACGGTGATAGAGGTGACCTTTAAATCCTTTTTCTTGATGTTTTTCAGGCTGCTATGGCTTCTTTTGCTGCCCGTGTCTGGCCTGCTCAGTTGCGGGAACATTTGGAGAGAACCGATGTCTCCCATTGTGTGACATGCTCAGCCCGGCTGTCCTGACAGCTTTTGGGATCCCGCTGTTTGCGCCCCCTGCGGCTTTGTCTCTCAGAGTGGGCATTCGCAATAGATATGGTGTCAAGGTATTAGGCATGATGTTGACCATCTCAATTACAATTCTAGTTACAAATGTTGACTTGTGAACAGAGACATTGTTTTGGTTTTTTTTTATTTCACTTTATAGAAATTTGCGAGGCTCTAAATAAGCAGTTTTTGCATCGGTTTGCGACATAAATTTTGAACTTTCAGAGAAGTGCCTGCTGACAGTTCCAACTGGTTTTTGATTGACAGCTCATTTGTGCTCGAGTGTGAGGTGTCATTAGACTTAATCCATGGTCCGTACAGAACTGCCAGATTTTGGGTCACGCAAGGTTCTTGGATTGCTCAGTGCAAAAAAATGTGTGTTCTTGTGACGGCTGCACGTACAATTCATATTGCATATTTGTTGCGGTGGAAAAGTATTACATTTACCCTGTCTCTTTGAACCAAGAGTGCCCTCTAGAGGAGTGCAATTCCTTTTACAAGCATTCGTGAAACTTCATTTGTTGGTCACTAATTATGAGGAGGCGCCATACAGAAAAAAGGCAATCGTGGATTAAACATTAATAACTAATAACAATAACAATCGTAAGCATGTTATTGTTTACTAAAACTGTTGCTTCAGGTGCCTGAAAAACGAAATTCTCCAAAAAATTTGAAAATTGCTGAAAAATAATGTATCTTGTAAGAAAAATGCAAACTTAAGGATACATTTTTGTTTGTTTACAAGATGAAAAACAGCTCACTGACACATTTTCAGATATAATAAAGATTTATGTTTTATTTCACACAGTAGGTGAACACTTGTTCCAAATATGCAACTAAGCAACCAATAAGCATTTTTTTAATCTATGTCCCGACAATAATCATCATGTTAAAATCATAAAAGGGAATAAAAATCTAAGTAATTATGTAACAATGTACGAATGTGGACAGTTAAAAAAAATGAAATGCACTGAAAACAGCACTAATAAAATCATTTGTTCGCAGGGCTCAATGTGTAACGACATCCTGTCCTCGTGTTTCTGCATGTGGTGCACCTGGTGTCAAATGCACCGTGAACTGAAGTTTCGCAAGAAAAACCCCACCGTCGTCAACATGCAGCCTGCACCCCTCTAATCATTTCTTGAAGCCAACTGAATGCAGGCTGTGTGAGCAATTCATCACCCGTTTTGTCTTTTGTGAGCAAGTTGCAGCTGAAAGCTACATAGATGAGCATTAGGGGTAAATATTGTAGATTCGGTGAAAAAATATAGTGATGGGAAAAAAAAAATCATTCAAAGCAAGATAGTTTGACGACTGGTATATGAAGCATAATGAATCAGATTTTATCCGATTGCTTTCTGTGCTCTGAAATTGGTCAGTAATTCCACCAATAAGTGCCAATCTGTACTGAACTTTTATAAAGAAAGAGTAAACTAAGTCTGATTAAGACCTTTATTGATGCTTATTGTAAAGTGGGGGCTTAATTTGATACTGTATTTGTTGACATTAATCACAATATTAGGATGAACAATACCAGGGTGGGAGAGCTTTGATAATTCTACGATTTAAAAAAAAAAAATGCATATTGAAAAATCCGATTCTCTTCACAATGGTGAGCTCCATATGATTTGTCTGTCTGGAAATATTTTTGTTATTTTGGATGTTCCAGCTAGTGGATGTATTTTGCTTTTTCAATGTTTTTGTTTGCCTACAAACTGTTTTCAAACGACAAGCAAATTGTCCTATTAAAATCACAATAAAAAAAATAATAACAACAAGGTTAAAGCGGCTAGATTGATGCAGTCTGATTTTGTTTGGATTAATTTGCTCTTTGTCCAGTACGAGCTTTTCTGTGTGGACTTTTCATGTTTTCTCATGCCTATTTGGAAGTGAGCATTTTACATTACGGTCAGAAGCCTACAAAAAGACAAGAGGCATGAAACGAACGTAATTAAATACAAAATATAAGAATACTAACGTAGTACTAAAGTATGAGTACACATGAATAAAATAAAGTATAAAATTATAAGATCTCACTGCATAAATTGGACATTAGTGTACAATTTTGCTTAGGTGGTGACTGCCCCCTAGTGGATGTAAAAGAGGCTACAGACAAATGTATCAGCCCTTTCTGTTGCAGAAATACAGTGCTTTCATAATTATTGGCACCCATGGTTAAGATGTGGTCTAATTTTGATTATGAATTTATTTTGACTTTTATTATCATTTTTATTTACTGTTTACACCCAAAGGTTTGATTAATGTCATTATATGACATTCAGGCCATTCCGCTAATTCAGTCATCGAAAATAAAAATACACAATCTCATTTGCATATTTATACATGAAAGCATTTAGTAAAGTGGTTCTTCCCTAAATGAAATGTTTAAGTCATTAAAAAGTATTGTCTCACTCACAAAACATTGTGACTCCTTGCAAATGGGTGTATTATTATTTTAACGCTTTGATAGTATGAGGTAATCTGTCAAGTTTTTAAATGTTGTGAATGTGCTGTACATTGAGATTGTAGCTTGTTCGTTACATAAAACGCGAAATCCATCAAAATCGTATTAAAAAAAAAATCTGAATTCAATTTTTTTCTCTAATTGTTCAGCCCTATGCCAGCCTTTCAAATTCCCCAAATCTTCTTTTTCTTTTTGATTGTTGAGCATTATTATGATTATCCTGGCTCCCTGGAAGGCCTGTCCCCGTTGCTGGAAACAATCCCAGCGGAAACTGGACTATATCTGTTTCCTAAACTAATGTGAACGTACAATTCACAGGTCGAGCGTCTTGCTCACAGCATCATTCTGCTGCAGCTTTGAGGGTAAAGAGTGAAACCAGGTAGTGGTGCATATCCTGCACTGTCTAATTGCAAGCAGTGAACGGTTTCACAGCATAGTGTGCTAGTTCTCCAACAGATAGGCAGTGATTTATTCCCCCGCCCCAAAAATTAAAAAAAAAAAAACTTAGGAATACCTGTCTTAAATTGGTTTATTTTTTCCATTTGTGTTTAGAATTGGGTCAGTTATTGCCATAGCAGAATCTGGTATGCGTGTGCGCGCAATTACGCGAGAAAAAGTCTCGAGTGGTTAATTACAGTAGGATGGAAAAGGTGGGCGAGTTTGCGTTTTCCACTGAATTATTTGATTGCGGGAGATGAGCTACTTGAAAAGTAAATCTTGGCTCGAGAGGGGTTGAGCAACCCGTACCTCAAGGTAAGTATTAAATTCTCAATTTGGACTTTCTTTTCCTTGTATGCATTCAGGTTTGGCGGCATTTTTCCATTCCATTCCATTCATTCAATCCTCCATTACTGTAAGTAACACTCCTATCACTTCTTTCTCTAAACCAAGACAGCATCAACAATAATCAGGTGAGACTGAACAATTTGACAATATTTTTTCTCCTGTTTTAAATGAATGCCAGAAGTATTGCTTAAGTTTTCATGCTGTATATGAGTAGCAGTCTTTGCCAGAAATTTGGCACAATTAATACCAGAAATAGGTCATTGTCATTTTTATTTTGGGGGTTTTCGACTCAGCATGACTCGGCATTGTTTTTGTGTTTCATTGTGCTAAATGTTTTTGTTATTAATTTGTTTCGCTAACCATCTTTGTTTTTATAGATCTGATTTTGATCGTTACTGTGTACACAACTGTGGTTGTTAAGTTTCCCTCCCCTAAATACATCGTGCATAATACATGTCTTTTGTAAGTTTAAAATGGTGACTGTAACACAACTCACATTTTTATATTCATTTCAAAGTATTTCTTTTTAAATTAAATTGTGTTTAATACACGTTCTTGATGCACATATTTTTGTTTGTCAAGATCGTCTGTATTTTACTTTCATTTTCCTTTTCATTTTTTGCTGAGAAACATGACACCCTGAGATGGATGAAACCAAATGAATTTTGCTGCTTAATTCATAATCCACAAACACAAGAATAATCTGAATGCCATGTTTAGACTACTGGGGCGGCAATAAACATGTTTTTTTTTTTTTTTTTTGGGGGGGGGGGGGGGGGGGGGGGGGTCCGTTCAAGTGTTTTGGAAAAGACCTGCTAAATTTAAAATCTAAATTGCTTTTTTTCCCTCTTGTGCTCAAATTGTCGGAACAGAGATGGCCTACCAACCTGCTCTAACAGAATGGAATTCTGACCTCATGGACTGCTTTGAAAATGCCAGTACTTGTAAGAAACAGTGCATAACACAAACAACATCAGCGTGCAAAGACCGGTTTCACACTGTTGCAATCCCCAATTGCGTTTTTGCTCAGGCTGCTACGGTTTCTGGTGCTGCCCCTGCTTGGCATGCACGGTCTCAGGGAGATACGGAGAGAACCGATGTCTCCCATTGTGTGACATCTTCAGCCCCGCCGTGTGTGTGATATGTGAGATTCCACTGTGTGTGCCTCCCGCGGCCTTGTCTCTGAGAGCAAGCATGCGAAGCAAATATGGAATTAAGGTAAGGATCGAGCTAGAAGCCTTTATGGAAAGGCACGGAGTCATTCCCCGCTTAATGCATTTTGTGCTTTTCTCACAGGGCTCTCTCTGCAAAGACATTGCTGCTTCCTGTTTCTGCGTGTGGTGCAGCTGGTGTCAAATGCATCGCGAGCTTAAATACCGAAGCCAAGAGCCAACGGTCATTAATGTGGTCAACCAAACAGTCATTTCACAACCTCCTCCTGTGGTGATGATCAATGCAGACCCTGCACCTCCTTATTATGTTAACAAATAAGACAGATCATATTCAGCTTTGGGGTGGACTTGATTAATCAAAACGACTGTTAGTCTACTTGTAATTGATTCATTTCTTTCTTCTCACTTAAGAAGAATAATGCACTCTTCCATGTCCAAGTCAGTGGCCTGATAGCAAATCACAGATGTCCATCTGCTGCTGTGTTGTTGGTAGACACCGACTGAAAGCAATTTAGTAAAAATGTAAAAGGTTTTACGACATGATAAAATCTCTGAAAAAAAATGGTGACAATTTTTAAACAGTGAAAATGTGTCAACTCCAGTCACAAATGTTTCCATCCATCCCTCCCTCCCTCCCTCCCTCCCTCCCTCCCTCCCGTGGCCGGACACCCTGCAGAGGAAACTCATTTCGGCCGCTTGTATCCTGGACACGTTTTGTTTTATTTGCAATTGATTTTTTAAAATTGTAACATCTGTTATACAAGATCCAACTGTATGGAAGTTTACATTCATAAAATTGGTTGGTCGTGTCACACTAAGTTTTTTGTTGTTGAAAGTGCTTTTCCTAAATATTTTGCTATTGATAAATTTCCAAAGAACACCATGAGAATCCTATGGGCTTGTTTGACAAATAGCTCACTAAAGATTGCTCTTTCGCAACACTCAGAAATGTAAAGCAATTATTAAAAAATAATAAAAATGATATAACATCTGGCTACTTGTGGTATGAAGCTTTGTAGGACCATCTAAGCAGTTTTTTTCTTAGTTTTGGTATTCAATGTGCTTTGATAAGGCTGAAAATGTTAATTTTGCCTGGACAAACAGCGATGCGAAAATGGTGATTTCAAGTATTGATTTTTGTCAGTTCCTTTTCAGGTTAAATCATAATTATTGAGAAGTTATAAACATGATCAATGCTTTCACAGATGAATACGTAAATATGTACAATTAAAGGTCATCTGAGCCAGTTTCAGAGAAGTGCACCAAACTGTTAAATCTTTAAACGAGTATAGATGAAGTACTCTGTTTGAAAAACACCTACAGCAGATACAGTATATGTTGACTTTTGCTCCCATTCCCACCACAGAGGTGATTTTCTTTTGGCAAAGAAAGTCCTTGAGCTTGGTGAGAACATTTCCTCATTAAAAAAAAAAAAAAAAAAAAACTCATATCAGAAAACTGGTGGCATTTTCACAAACCACGTACTTTTTTCCCTGTTAAATACTGCTTCCAAAATGATGAGCCAGTCACCAAAACGATGAAGCTGGGCGTGCCCACCTTGACAAAAAACCTGCAAAACACAAATTGTAGTGTCAAGAGCTTCCGAGAGTAAGGTCTAGACAAGTTTTCAGGATTATGCCAGGACACTATCCCATATAGTAAAAACCCAAAGTGTAAACGTGTATAATGAAAATGCGAATAAAGATCATATTCCAGAACATATATAAATTGAGCTTGCGAGCAAGCGAAATCGGACCATCACCACCCTTTCGCCCTGTATTGGTCCCATGGGGTGTTTAGGCACAGCAGTTTTTACATTATTTCTCCCTCATTCTTAAAAGTAATTGTCCCAAATTGTGCCATAGCCAGGGACTTTTTTTTAAGGAAATTGTTTGTTACACCCCACACATGACAATTAAAAAAAAAAAAAAAAAACTAGGTCGTTAGTTTTCACAGTTTTCATCATACTGTGTGTGACATACTCCAATCAACACAACACACCATATAAATACATAAATGCTCGGTTTTAACCTATCCAGAATGTAGTTCTCCAAGATCAAAATCATGTGATCAAAGGCGATCTGGCAAAAACAAGCACTGCGCAAACCAGGAAATGCGAGATGAAACACAGAAGCGCACACGAGTGGAAACTATGGTGATCTTGAGACTATACTTCATAGAAAATTCTGCAACCTTAGTGAGGATGACCAGCGAAAGAAAACAAATGGATGGATCCCTGATTTTTTTTTTTTTTTAAAAGGGAAAAGACTTGTAGAGTCATGTCATTATCATCATAAGGACATACTGTTCTTATGTATGCCTGCTACCTGGTTCTGAAAAAATATCAGGGTTGCCTAAACTTTTTCATATGACTGCAATACTATGACACCAGGTCCCAAACATTTCCGGCATATCATATAAAAGCAGTCCTCGATCGTCAACTATTTCAACATATTTACCTTTTGTGTTGCAATACTTTCAAAAGTGACGTTTCTGGGTCAACTTTGTAGAGTGTCTCCCTCTCCTCGTCCTCGAAGAATATCTACAGCGTGAGAAGATGGTTACTGAGCATGATTACAATTGAATATTTCTCCTATGAGAAATTGCCATTGGCCTTAAAAAATTATAACGGTTGGGCCCTATTTACTTGTATGCTTCAGGTTATATTACCAAAAATCAATTTATGAAG
This sequence comes from Hippichthys cyanospilos, assembly GCF_059441005.1. Classification (NCBI taxonomy): domain Eukaryota; kingdom Metazoa; phylum Chordata; class Actinopteri; order Syngnathiformes; family Syngnathidae; genus Hippichthys; species Hippichthys cyanospilos. The sequence continues at coordinate 14,014,031 of NC_142378.1, read as the reverse complement.
AAACATAGAGAACAAACCTGCAAATTTTGCATGTGATATTTTCTGTCCACATCCCAAGATGGGAGTTCTTCCCCAAACATGACAGCGAAGTGATCTAAAAAACTGATGGGGGGAAAACACTGTGATTTTTTTTTCCTAACAGACTACTGTCAACATTGCATAATAAGGTCTACCTGTTGTTTTCGCAGAAAGCAGAGATGAAGTCACTCTGCTGATGTTCTGGATAGAGGAACATCACAGGCCAATGCAGGGCACGCTGCTCATCAAGGAAGACCTGAGCTCCTGTGGCTTTGCGCGAGCTGAGATCGTCCAGGCTGAGCTCAGCTATTGCAGTCGAAGACACGTCATCATCACCCTCGCCGTCTGATGACTGATGAGGCTTTACAGAATGGAGGAGCTTGATGCCTCGCTCCTGCGATATGAACATGATGTGACACACGGATTAAGGACAGAAGATTTGTCACTATAGGTTTTAGTATGCCTTATTATAACCTTTATCGCAGCCAAAAGAGCTTCTTTCTCGTTATTCAACTTCTTTTCTTTGATCTTGGCCTTTCTGGCATCTCTCTCTGATGCTCTCTGCCATAAACAAAAACAAACACTGATTATATGAATTGATAATTAACTTTGCTTTAAGAGTGGTGCTACCTTGCGTTTGTCTGCTGCTGTTCTCAGATCTTGCAACTTTTTGTCTGTAGGGTGAGCTTTAAGACCCTCTTCACACCACTGAATGGCTGTTGCAAAGTTATGCAACTCAATGCAACACTGAGCTCCTGTACACACATACAAACACATCCAAGTCGATATAAAAATCCCAATCTTAGTTTACCTTGTAGCCTGTACAACAAAAGTTGAGTAATGACACTAGATTACATGAAACAGACAACTTTTGTTTGAATTATATTGTGTTGTGTATATTAAATACAATATGCAGTACCTCAATTGTGAAGCCTGTAAGATATATGGTACATGATGACTTTATTAGTTTTCATCATACCTCTGATCAAGGCTTTAACATGGTCTGGTTTGAGCTTCTTTGCGGCTGCAGCATCATTCAGTGAAGATCGCATGTTGCCTACAATCAGGTCATGTTGAAAAAAGGACGTTTAATTATTTAGTCTCGTAAAACGAAATTGATTTCTTCGTGGTGTTTAAATATTGTACCAAGATGAAAGTGCGCCGCTGCTCGGTTGGTGAGAAGAACAGTATTCAGGTCTTGATCGTTACACGTATTCTTCAATGCTGCTGTGTATGCCAGGATAGCCTTCGGGTAATTCTTCTCTTTGAAAAATTCATTGCCCTCATTCTTTAAACTCTGTGCTTTTTCTATAAAATTAAACAATAAAATAAATTAAAAATAGTTAGTATCACTTAATTACTGCAGTATTGGACACAAATGACCTTATTACAATTCGTACAAGGGATACCATTTGTGGCAAAACTACCTTCTGGGGTCCTGTCTTCATCGTGGATAATCGCCTGTATATGAGCGAGCTCTGGATATTCTCTGGGGTCAATCTCTTCTGGCACCGTTTTCATGAACATTGGAATTTTATCAAATTCCTAAACAAGATCACAGGACGAGTTTCTGCTTAGAATAGCTTTATTGTTATTGTACACAGGTAAACAACGAAATTGGGAGCAGTTGCTCCGATTGATGCATATTAATAATATGAATAATAAATTGAATAGATGATGTATGACTAAAGAATAACTCCATTAGAAATCATAGTTGTAAACTGTTTTTTTTTTTTTTTGGGGGGGGGGGGGGTTCATTTGCCTTTCGCTGGGTCGACTAGCTTTCAAAATAAATCTGGGCCCTGTTTACAAGCATACATAGTTGCTCAAAGTGTTTATATTACAAAATTAAATCGGACCCAGAGCCTGACCACCAAATAATTAGCTTTTCTAGTTACTATGGGGCCCCTCATCAGCAAATTCGCGTAGAGGAATACAATTTTTCTCACCTCTTCCCATGTGCCTTCATTGAAGGCATTTTTGTATTTATGTCGCGTGAAGGCTTCCGCAAGAACGTCGTCATCGTCACTGTCATTTTGAACAGCTGGGGAGGCCATAAATACTTAAGTTATCTGTGAGCCGTCTTCCCAAGTTAAAAACAATTGCCACCTTCAAAATAAGTGACGAAAAATAATGGAAATAAGACGCAGTAGAACTGCACGTGTAAGACAGGAAAGACTGGCCAAACGGTCCGCGCGGAAACAGCCATGAGCAAAGGTTCCGCCTAAAAAGGATCAGGCTAAACTGGCTAAAAAAAAAAAAGACAAAAATAAAAAGCGCAAATTTACTACATATACCTAAAAACCGCAACTATAATTTGGCTTTATAAAAGTGATGTTGGGGTGAGAGAGACTTTACCGCATAAGTTATACTGACGGATTTTTTAAAACTCCACACACGCGCGCGCGCGCACACACACACACACACACAAAAGAATGGAAATATTTCAAATAAAAGTAGTTTAATTATAGAGAGGCAACAACGTTCCTTATGAAAAGATGGGTCCACTGATATTCGGGAAAATGTGAATTTAATCCTACAGGTTGTTGCAAACGACTTTGGTGCATGACATTGAATATTTCGAAAACTATTAAAGATATAAAAGTGCGTCTTACATATGAAGGCATTTAATCTAAATTTTTACAAGGAATGTTCAAACATTCATTGTGAGCACCGCTGGTAACACGACACAGATAAAGCCGATAGTCATGCAAAAATTAAAAAATAAAAATCAAGAACGTAAAGTGTATTTTCCTGTTGAGTGAGTCGTTGTCGGATACGGAAAACGTAATACCAAAAAAAAAAAAAAAAAACCCACCTTTAATGAATTCAGCTTTAAAATTGCACTAATTTTATCTTACTACCATCCATAGTTCAGTAGATTTGTGTACTTGCAATGTGGACATTTGGAGCACCCTGTCTTGAGATTTATTTGTTCTGCTGGGATATTGTCACAATTCATGGACAGTAAGCATTTATACATGATTTTAGGCGATTCTCTGCCATTTAAGTCATTTCACTTACACAGTATTCCACAACTGTCATATAACCGTGTTCACTTTTACGACCACTTTTCACACCATACTTTTATGCAATTCATTATATTACTATTAAATGCAGTTCAACCCAGCTTGTGATCACACAATTTCCACTTTTCCCAAAAGGCTGAAGAGCTCATCCTTACTTAAAAACATGGTTTGATCAGTCTGCTGGCAGACCACCTCAAACCTGGGTGTGCCCTCCAGCGCTCCCTGGCCCACCACAACAACATACGGATAACCCAGTCGGCTGGCGTCCTTCATCCTCTTGCCGATGGTCATCTGGGTGCGGTCATCAAGAACAACTTCACCTCTCAGATGAGACAAAGTCTGTCCTAATGTGTGAACCAGCTCTTCAGCCACACTTGTCGCCTCAAATTCCCTGCTGCCCTTCTTGGGTGGCAAAACACAAACCTGGTAAGGAGCCAGAAGACCTGGCCAGCGGATACTTTCATCTGTTGACGTCACCTCGATGGCTGCAGCAAGAATTCGTGTGACTCCGAGGCCGTAGCAGCCCATTTCCACAACACTCGGCTTGTTTTGGGCATTGCTGAATGTGGCATTAAACATGTCAGAATACTTTTTGCCCAGGTAAAACGTGTGGCCTACCTCAATGCCCCTGGACTCAGCAAGGGTACCAGTTTTGCATTGCGGGCAGTCAGTCCGGTCAGACGCCATTGTTTCAACATTGGCAGAGAAGGAGCAGTTCCCGCAGACCAGAAGCCTGTCTTCACCAATGTCGGCGGGCAGCTGGAACTCGTGGGAAAGTTTTCCGCCTATATTCCCTGTGTCGGCCTGCACTTGCACACAACGCAGGCCCAGTCGCTGGAAGAGCCGAGTGTACGCGTGACACACAGATTCGTAGGTCTCATGAGCGGCTTCCTCACTGGCATCAAAAGAATACATGTCCTTCATATAGAACTCCCTTCCTCGGAGAAGGCCAAACCTTGGCTTCGGCTCATCTCGGAATTTGCGGGTGATCTGTTGAAGGCAGAAAGCACTGAAAAGTGGTGCTTATTATGATTGACTTTTGCATCTATCGAAGCTAACAATCATCTTGTTGCTACAGTATGCTGCTTTGTTAAGTATTTGTAGTTTTACTTTGTTTAGTATGAATCAATGGATGCAGAAAGACCAGAAGGAAGCAGCAAACCGAGCTCCGTTGGAAATACATTTGCATCACCGTTTTCTACTCTGATCTTTCTTGCAGATGCATGCAATGTTGAAATGGTGGCACAAAGATAGAACCACTTCCCCCCCAAAAACTGGATATTACAAGTTTGGGATAATTTTCAATTTAATACATACCACAGCAGTACTTTGACAATTAACACACATTTTAATAAAAAAACCACCCTCATGAAAAGACAGGCTCCTTTAGGTTGGTGCACACCCTAGTGGCCGGAAAGGCTGATGCCCTTTGTTTAAGGTGTTCAGTTTAGGTGTTCAAATCTAGAGGGCAGTTCGGCACAAAACATGGTCATTCTGCTTGTCAAGAAGAAGCAGAACCTGAAGAAGCCCAGCAGAAAGTCACTAAATCGCTAAAAGGCGGCTTCATTCTTCAGCTTACTCATGGAATATTGTTGAAGTAACATCAGTAAGTGACTTTAAAGACACTATTCCATACTTACAGTATGTAAAGTACATATGACATTATATAGGTGTGAACAAAATAGTAGTTTGTTGACCGTAATGTTAATTCAGAGTGTGCTAATGCTAATTGCGGACCATTTAGTTTTGTTGTGATTCATGTGCACAATATATAAAACAATAGAAATAAAATATAATTATGAATGAAAAAAATTGTGTGTGTGTGTTGGGGGTACATGACTTGATGGAATAATCAATAGGATAAATAATTTTAACAGCCCTAGCGCAAATGCCCAAACATACCTGGTACAACAATATAGGCAGGTGTTTGTAGGACAGAGTGGTCTGATGAGCCACCAGGTTGGTCACGGCCTCTTCGTGCGTGGGTCCCAGACAGTAGTCGACACCATGGCGATCCTTCAAACGGAACAGCTCCTTTCCCATCAGGTCCCAACGCTTGCTGGTTTTCCAAAGATCGGCAGTGCACAAACTGGGCATGTCCAGCTTCTGCCCACCTATCTGTTGCATCTCCTGGTCGATCACTCTCACCTGGTGGTGGGAGACATTTGTAAAATGCTACCGTTTTTCTTCCCCAAAGATCATTTAAGCAAACTCACACTTCCTATTTATATATTTTGAATGTTAGGATTTATAGAAGACGGACTTTGCTTTTTACAATCTATTTTTCATTCTGGAAAACACACCCAATCCCACCAAAGGACAATTCAGTATGTCCAATACACCCGCCATGCATGTCTTTGGAGTGTGGAAGGAAGCTAAAGTGCCAGAAGAGAAATCCTGTGGGCTTGGGGAGAACATGCAAACTCCACACAGGAAGGCCTGAGCAAGGTGGATTTGAATTTCCACTAGATGTACCTAACATTGGTTTCACAGGAGTCATATTAATATAGTGCAATATGTTCATAATCCTTTTAAGATTGTTTATGACATCTCACCAGTTTCTCCATGGAGCGCACAATGGCAGGAAGATAATAGTAGCATCCTGGATTAGAAGGATGAATGAGTCCTGCCTGTTGCATGAGCCTCTGACTCTTACAGGTAAGTTCTCCTTGCAAGCGACTGTCCGGACCCATGTCACGCAGGTTTGACGGCTGATAGAGACGAGAGACCAGGAGTGGGGCTTTCATTTGCCTGATGGTAGAAGATGCACAAGCAGTAGCGGGCTCGGCACAGCCCGAGTGGTTCCTGATGGAAAGCAATCCCATTCTAGTCTTCTGGCTCCAGATGACTTTGTGCCGAACTCGCTGCATTACATGTTCCATGGTTGATCTAGATCACAAAAACATGCAAAAGGCGTGAAAACATTCCGATAACTAGAGGAAATATTCAATCGCCATTTAGAGAATTAACGCATGCTGGCTGTAGATGTTTACTGTGACGTAAACGTGAGCGATATTACGTCCTCGTCTGCGGACTTTTTTCTCACTTCCTGACTGCTACTGTAGAAATGCTAAACTCATTTAGCAGAGGTTAAACAGTAGTGTGGGGAAAAAATCCACTCCAAATGACAAGAACAAGACTTACACTGAAAACGACACGTGGTAGCCTTTCGAATATGCGAGTAAACTAAATCACTATCGAGTCGAATCGTTGCATGAGCCTTGAAAACATGAAGCTCTCGATATCGATACCATGCTGTACCGGACTACAAGCTTGGCCTCTTTGCTCTATACTGCCACTTACAGGCCCGGAAAAGTAAAACAGAGCCTTCAGTAGACAGTCGGCATTTTAGGCTTCTCGGAGCTTTTTTGTTGTTGATTTCCCTCCTGCCGAATGCCTACGGGCTAGTTTTTTTTTTTTTTTTTTTTTTTTTTTTTTTACTATTTTACGGCACACAGGCTGTTTGTTCATAAATGAGGTTTAAAAACGTGGTAAATTAACCCCAAAACTTAACCGAGTTGACAGCAGTATTATTTACTTGTTTACTTTTGTTTTTACTTTATTTTTTTTTGCACGTGCAAATAATGGTTGAGAAACCACATTATTTTTATTCAATGTAGTTTTGTGTTAAACGAGAACAAAAGGAGAAAGCCACTGGCCGAATGGCTTGAAATGCTTTTTAATGCGTCATTTAACCACTGATGCCCTATTTTACATAAGCGCCATTGCTTTTATGTCATTTTCAGTGTAATGTTCATGACAATGTACACACATTGTCTCATAGCCTGGTGTAAACAAGAGTGCTTTATAATATACAAACTCAAGAGATATATATCAGTGTGTTAAACATGTCAATCACTGTAAACAACTTTAAAGGAAACATTTTAACAAAAAGGTGGACGGTGAGCACGTTGTTAAAATCAGTGTTTTTTTGTTTTTGTTTTTAATTTCACACACGATTTTATGCTATCTATTTCGTTAAGATTAGATTGACAGTTTTCGCTCTGGCTCACTTGCATTTTATGTGGCTATTGAAACTATTGTTCCTGTCATTGAATAGCTCCTGATTGCAAGCTGTTGTTGCTGTCTTACTGCTGTCTTTAGGGCAAACATTATGGTTGATACATTTTCCAGTTCCAGACCTGAGATAAAATGCACATAGAGTAACGGGCGTGTCGTGACTTGGTTGTCATGACTTGTTCCAACATTAGTTCTCAGAGAAACAGGCGACCAATTGTCTCGGTGAGATAAAAACAATCCCCAAGCACAGATTCAATCTGCAAAAACTAATGAGTTTATATGGTTTTATACTTTCATGCTTTTACTGCCATATAAATGGTTCCTTAGTTCTTGGAAAGGCAATGAATACAAAGTAAAGTTTAAATATTGATTTTTTTTTAAATAGACAGATAGTATATCTGTAAATCAGTTTTCTTAACAAGCAGGACGGATAAGGAGTGCACAAAATCCTGGAAATATTGGTAGTATCATTACACGGATGGGTGGCTTCGGCGCAGTGGTTTGCACACCTGCCTGTGGAGTTTGCATCTTCTCCCACATGGGTTCTCTCCAGGTACCCCGGCTTCTATCCACACTCCCAAAAGATGCATGGCAGGTGTATTGGACAAACTAAATTGTCCTTGGATGTGATTGAGTGCATGAATGGTTGTTTGTCTCTGTGTGCCCTGCAATTATTAATATTATTTCACCGAATACCAGTTTCTTTTTTCAATCCTTTGAATAGGTATATGCATACATTTTAGGTATATGCATACATTGTAACATTGGAGTGCTTTGGCTGCAGTGCAGTAGCATCCACCACATGTTATATTTTCCCTATTGTTGGTCTCCTGTGTCTGCAGTTGTCACGAAGTACCAAAACGTTGCATGGACATATAATTTTTTTTTTTTCCGGTGTCATTTCAGTTCCAGCAGCAACCTGATGAATTAGTGCACGATTTCAGAAGAAAAGAGGGAAATGCAAAGGCTAGGTTACCTGTTTCCTCTAATGTACATGCTATCCAGCCTGTTTGGAGCTGTTGTCGCTTTCTTTTCTTCAAACTTTTGATTACTTTTCAAAAAGGAGGTTTAATGCATTCAAAATATCCTAATTACAAATGTGACTGTTTTTTTTTTTTTATTTTAACATGGCTTCTTTAAGTAACAAGTGGAAAAATAAAGCTGTGGCTTCTATGCAGTTCCTCCAGAGGTGCAATATATTATTGTTTGTGAAGCAAGCTTTAAAAATCATTTTTTTTAAGTTTCTCTCTGTGATCAAGACAAAAACTGGCCTCCCCACATTATGTTTAACAATTGCAAAGAAGAAGAGTGAATGTTTTCCTGCTGAGGTACCTGTGGTGTGGCATGAACCAAAATACCACATTTCCATATTACACCTTATCAAACTATTTGTACATTGCGAGGCAGATTCTACAGCGCATTTATGTGCAAACAGTTTTTTGGTTTTCACACAAATTTTCTTGTTAACAATACAGTATTCATTCATTTCTATATTTGGGAAATTCTTTTTTTTTGTGGTAATCCAAATTATTTGGCTACATATTGTTATTCTGGGGCTACCTTTGTGAAGTGCCAGCTATCAGTTTGCATGTATTCTGGATTGCCCCCCAAATATTTTGATTAAAAATAAAAAGATTAAAAAATAATAGAGATTACAGAAAAGCTACTCAGATTTGGATTCAACACACCAAAAATATGCAAGAACAAGTGTTTTTTCTAAATGCAACAACATATTTTTTGTTGCTCACTGTTATATATTGGGTTACATGTTGTCTTCTCATAAAGTAGGAAATTTATGCTCCCTAATGCATTATATTCCTGAACCGCTAATTTTTTTAGATGAACTGTGATGGGTTTGAAAGCAATATTTGAAACTACAAAACCAGAATTCATACCTTTTAAAATATGTCTTTCACATTTTGATAAAATATTCCAACCAAAAAATCTAATGACTTTCACAGGATTTGGCCTCCAAGAATTTGACACCTGATGTTTTGAGTCTTCAACCAACTTACCATTTTGGAATGTGGAAAGCACAGAAATTGGAGAAAACTTCCACAAGCCTGAGGAAACAAAATAAAATAAAACAAAACAAAAACAAACTGGACTGGACTAAGAGGCGGAAGCGCAAACTACTAGGCCACTCGGCTGCTCCACTTTTTTTCCATATATTGCAATCTTTTTATTACTGGACACCCCACCCCGCCCCCCACCCCCACCCAAAGCAAGCATAGCATGAGAATGGTAAGTGGGCCTCTTGATAACAATCACTCTGAAATGTCATACTGACTATCAAGCGGCACCATCAAAAGTAATGATCTGGCTGATGGACTGTCAACATTGACTTTTTCCTCTCATATGGTTCAAAATGCATTAAAGTGGAGGACATCCCAGCTTTCTATGTGTGTAAGTGCACCAAACATCTGCTTGAGTGTGGGAGGGGGACACTTTGCATCACCTAATCGGCCATGCAAGATAATAAAAGTCAGTGCAATCACAATGTAATCACCTGGAGCAGAAAGGGTTGCCCTCATTTAATTTGCCATTTGGGGTCGATATTCTCTCGAAGAATGGCCAAAGTGTTCGAAAAGCGGAAACGGTGGGTGGCCATGTAAACATGTATGTGTGTGCCAGGGATGGGCTAAGGAGCAGTAAGTGGGAGGTGCAGGGACACTCAGCTTCTGCAACAGAAAGGTGGATGGGTATATAGTGAAGAGAACAGCTAGAGCAGCATTGATAAGAGAGGAGATCCACGCACACATAGAAATTCCATTCAGAGCACCAGCAGTACATTGAAAAATAAAAAAACAAAAGCCAGTTGAGTTATCCAGGATGCGTGCTCTTGTGGTCTTGCCTCTTCTGCTTTGCGCCGTCGCATGTGTGAGCAGGGCAAGAGCAGAGGTTAAAGCGGTGAAACTGTGTGGCCGAGAGTTCCTGAGAGCTGTTGTGTACACCTGCGGAGGGTCCCGCTGGAGGAGGATCCTTGCTGAGTCGGAAATTGATGGTGAGGCGATGTTTTACTTATTTCTTTGACGGACAGTTATTTTCTGTTGTTTTGTGCTGAAAACCTTGATTATTAATAACTGCAGTACAGAATGCCTCTGAAGTGAATGAGATTGATGTTGTATTTAATTGGAAAATCATACGACCACATTTGCTTATATTATGCAAAATATCTGCAGATCCAATCCAGTTGATCAGGTTTGTGTACAGTCTACTTTTTAACAAATATTATAATCATTTTTTTCCACCAAATACCTTCTTAACATATATTGAACAATAAACCTTCATGTTTGTCTGTCACCATTTCCAATGGCTTTGGAGTTTAACCTCAATTTGTTGTTAAAAATATTTTGATATGCAAAAGAGATTGTGTACAGTATGTAATATAGTGAGATGGTTATATGTTCATGTGATTTTCAGTCAGTTCTTTACATTAAAGTACTGTACTGATGGAACCCCAACTGCGATGGTTCCACCAACCGGTCATCTGAAGACATTTGAAAATGTTAAAAATGTATTGACCAGATGCTTTATTAGGTATAACAAGACCATCTAAAAAAAACACCACATTAATGCTCAATTTAAATGGAAACTGTTACAATGTTGTCTAAATAGACATAATCATCATGAAAAGAACTATTTGGCTCATATTATGGTAGTGCAGTAAATTCACCAAAACCTTGCAATCAGCTCTCAGTTCAATGTGGTGTACTTCTACACAACTACCAAGGGAACTTAATTGAATAAAAAACGGTTCCATCGTTGTAATATTGGCTTGGCCCACATTCTCCCAATGCAGTATTTTCCATGCACGTGTGGGTAGACCAGTACATAATGTCCACATCATTAGACCACGGGAGCACACAGATCAAAATTACAAGCCTTCTCAGTCTGTTACACACAGGCAAACTAAGTTAGTCTTATCAGCTGGAGTGATCACGGAGAGGAAAGGGATACTGCGCATGGCAAATTGCGGGGCGGAAATCTGCATTGTCATTAGGCTCCTTTATAATGGGAACATCAACCTCAATTGAAGAAATGGACCACTCCATTTGTCAGTTGTAAAGAAAAAGGGAGACAAAATGCCACTGAATATCCTATAAAACAAGTGTTTTTATGATTTGATTCCTTCATTGTTGGTGCAGGTCTGTCCATAGGAGAGGAGAACAGTTTGGAAAGTTTGCCAAGCCTCAGAAATGGCTTCGGCTCAGACTTGACCAGGCGGGACATGAACAATATCCTGACGGCAGTGTGTTGCCAGGTTGGTTGCAGGAAGAGCGACCTCACCTTCCTCTGCTGAGCACGGCCATGTCCGGCGTCATCTGTGTTGTCTCTTCTCCAAGGGGCCAAAAATTAATCAGTCCGGCCTTATTCTTCTGAATTCTTATGAATTGTCATTGTCATGGTCATAATTTTTTTATTTTATTTTTTGCAAGTTTTGGATGGGGTTTGTTTTAAATATAACTTTATTTGTTGTCATTTTGGTAAACATATTTCTGAACACCTGAAAATGAATTTAGGCTGCAATCAAACAAATATTTTGAGCACTGTCAAACCATAAGAATAAGAAACATCTATTCAATGAGATAAAAGCTCTCACTGATATGCAAGTTGGCTGTGTTTGTTTTGATTTTCATAAGGGTGATATATTTTGATTTCACCATTTTGTCAAATAAATGTTCTTGCACAGGATTTATATTCTTTGATGAGTAAACATGACGAAGCATCTCGCCAGCATAAATGAAACCATTTTATTTTTTATTAGAACCTGTACAAAAAATATGAATAAAGCACAGAGGCATCACTCTGCAATTCAGTATCTAAAGTAGGTGCAGCCTTTTTGGATGCATACACAAGAAGAGGGAAATATTAAATTAATAGAAAAGCAGCACATTCGATACAAAGCCACATCCCTATTATATTGGTGCGCAACCAAATAATTTCAGTTTACCTCTGCTTTAAAAAAAATAAAACTTTTTTGAGCAGTATTTTTCTTATGCTGCAGTGCTAGAAGCAATTTTGAAATGATTCATCTATTTTTTGTTTATACATATTAAAAATAACTCAGAAAGGGTGTGTAAACCTTTTATGTTCTCTAAATTGGGTCCAAATTCAACAGATATCTGCTGATAGCCTCATCAGTGACTACTGAAGACAAGCCGTAAAGAAAATGGAAAGACGCTTTTCATTATTGTGTGTTTCCTTTATTGTTCTGAAATTGAACAATAATCCATGCTATTATTATAATAAATTCATAAAAATAATAAAATCCAGCACTTAAAAGGAAAATTTGCTGATCTGACCATAGATCTCAAGGGCATAAAAATGTGTTGTGCTGTCGAGGGATGGAAATCAGATGAATTAAGATATAATTTATCTCATTTTAAATCTCAGCTGAAAATATCTGAGAAACCTGAACCTGAACGAAAATTTTTTGTTTTTGTTTTAATTTAGACGTTATTGGTATAGTGTTATTGTAGCGATATTTTTTTTTTAATTGACTATAAGGGGACTAGATCATGGTATTTCCCCACTTTCCCCATCTAAATTACATTTGACCCATTGGTGATTTAATTTCTTATTAAATCCGAGTTTTATGGGGCCGATATTTCTAACCAGGAAGTAAAAGGCTGCACCTCTTACCATGTGGCTGCCCCGGGCCGGGCAGACGGCCGGACGGTCCTTCCATCCATCCCTCATCTTGACCACACGTTCTCACGAAGCTCAAAAGGGCCAAAAATAAGTGTTTTACTGATATTAAAATGCAAAACAGTGTCAATACACTGCTCTCATTAACACCCATTCCACCACTCAAATCAGTCCCCGTGGGAACCCAGTATTTATAACAATAGTTCCACCTGTGGGTGAATTATTTACTACTGACGTTCATTTGCCACGTGCTCCCAAACACGCATTTTCTCCGCTTCGGCATTTTCTACAATAAAATTTTGTAACTGATAAATGGAACAAGCTCCAAAAAGTTGACGTTTCATATCAGGGCTCCTTTAAAGATCCAATGTGTGAGATTGAGTGACATCTAGTTGTAAACAAAAAATTAATTCATCCATCCATAATAACTCGTTAATATGCAAAAACACATCCTCGTAGTAGAGTAGTAGTGTTGAGACACCGCAGCGAGCGTGGGTCAAATTCATTCCATTACCTCAGCCCACCACTAGATGTCGCAAAATCTTACATACCGTATTTTAACAGATGCAGTTGTAACCAATTGCCTTCTGCTGTATTTGACCCTAGTACCAAGAGCTAGCTGCAACCTTTAGTTTTAGTCATCAGGAGGAAACAAAATATCGTCCTTTGCAGATTTACTCAAACACGAGATGTGCGAATTGAGTATGGCAAAGAGCATTGCTATGGCTCACTACATTCGCGTCTTTATTGTTATTGTTAGCTGTGGCGGCAGTCTTTCATTTTCAAGTCTTCCTTCTGCTCCAGAGGTTGCCCTCCCACCCACAACAGAAGCCAATCAGGTTGTGTCAAACACAATGACAGCCAATCACTGTCCACTTCAGGGTTTGTTTTCCAAACCCCAACAACTCAAGCACAAGAAGCCCAATACATAAAAAATGTATTTAATCGGCGTATGGAAAGCAGTTAGAGATTTAAAAATTAGGTAACATGATAAAAAAAAGTCCCAATTAATCTGTCATGCTGACACCCCTAAAAATGTGAGTTATCAAGAGGGCATCCAGTGCAGCGTGACATGAGTTGAGTAACATAAGAATAAAATTATCACGTACACACAATGAAGAAAAATACAAATGATCTCATGGAGTTAGACCTTTTATTGGATTTGGAAGGAGGCAAACTAAGTTTCCATTTTAGCATTGAGCTTGCATGTGGTATGATGTTAAAGCATTCTTACTCACGGCACAAAAAACTGCTCGTCGACAGTAATACAGGTGAGTGAGTACACAGCACAATACATCATTTAAGAAATATCTGAAGGTCAAGGTTGCCCTGCTTTTTCTTGCATGCTCTCCAAGCGATGGTGAATTACTGCAGAACAGTCACAACAGAGATGAACAAGGATTTAGTTAATCACACCTAATATTTTAAAATGAGCTGATAATTCATTTACTGTAATACAAACTGAAATGCTTAACTTTACATCAAATAATTTCTTAAAATGAAGCAAGCCAAATACTTCAACAATGCTCAAAAGTATCTATAGAAAGTCTTGGATTTGAACCTACAACTAGACATAACACTGCTCTTTTCATTTGAAAGTGAATGCATATCCTGAAAAACCTTACGCCATACATTGATATACTTTTATTTTCTGTTGCGAAAATGTGCATGCTATGTTACTGAAAATTCTAAAATGCCTTTAAGTGCACATGTGAGGGAAATTTTAAATATTTATTTGAGACAACTAAATAGATTGAATTTGCATGCTCCAAAGAAAAAAAAAGTGTTCATATTGAATAGAAACCTTCAGATTGAATTGAATCCATCCATTGGATCACTTAAAATGATAGATTTGCTTCACCTTAAGAAACTGGTTTAAGTTAAGCATTTCAGGTTGTACTAAATAAATTATTTACAGTCCAAATATCAGGTGTGACAGAGTACTTTATCTTTTAATAAAACTTCATCCAATGTTTAATTTTTCTGGAAAACGTGGAAAAGATTCTTTAATTTGTATAATAGGCTGAGGCGATTCATACATGACAGGCAACTTCAAACCGATGCAAAAATGGGGCAATGCATTGCGAAAAACGCAGGAGACTTGCTCTGATTGCTTTGATATTCACCTAAAACATGACAACTTTCTGTGAGCCCCACGCAAAACAGGAAGTTAACTTTTGTTCTGTTTGTTCCCACTGGCAATTACAAAAAAGGAAAACAACAAAAAACAGCAACATAGGGAAGATGTCACGATAATTGCTTTTTTGCTCTAAACCCAGTTTATGATGGATCCACAACGCATCTTACGAGACTATGGTTTGGTGTGATTAGCACAATATTGACATACAAGACTATCGTTAGCATGAGCGACATCTCACATCCACACCTAATTTTCAGAAGGCGCGTCAAAGAGCATTAGGGAAGATAGACATTATCGGCACAGTGTTCTCCCCTCACAATAAACCGTTTTTTTCCCTGTTTTTAATCAGCATTACAAATATTCCCCTTATTCTCATTCGAGAGAGAATACCACACACACACGCACACACAAAGCATTTTGGTCAACCTCCATCCACAACCTCCTCTTGTCATCTCACAGAGACCATTACAATTATGCAAAATAAAGCTATGGAATTAAACGGGTCATGGGGACAAGGTTGGTACCTAAAATGCAATTCGGGAAGTCACATTTGAAGAGAAAAGTAAAGTAGCAAAGCCCAGTGAAAGCTTGTAGCGTGAACAAGGGTCAAGCTACAGGAAAAGTGATGCTGCAGATGAATGGACTTCCATTTATTAGGTTTATTTATTTGTTTTTAAATATGTATTTTTTTTTAAACAGGAAGTTGTCTACCTCATCTTAAATTAAGCCGTTGTTGTTAAACTAATATCTAATTGGAGTTGATCATTGATTGACTGTTTGTAGCAAAATGAATTTCATAGATGCACCACCCTCATTTAACCTCCAGCATGAATGTGAAACTTGCATTTCAATGTGAACCATTCCCATGATTAACTCAAGCCTGCAATAATACTGCTTTCACAAAGCAAAACACAGCATCCTGAATGATATTCATCGTTTTAAGTTACTTAACCCCACCCACCCATATATACATATACATATATAGCTCAAAACTTCTGTTGCACTTGAATTAAAAAATTATATCTGAAACAAATTCAAAAATTTTACGTTATACTGTACACGTTACTCAACTACACAGATAACAAAAAGAGCTGAAATATTTATACCTTTAGGGGTACTGATTTGTGTGATACCGTTTAAAATCTAACCATATACAGAATCACATTTTCTACAACAAATCATGTCAGTAAAAATTAAACAGAAAAAAAAGATATTGTCATGTCATCTGGCTTTAACACTGCTGTTGTCCTGGAAACAACAGAAAGGCTATGTGACCATACAAGGAAAACACCAAACACACTTTAAGATATATATTATTGATTTTAAATGACACTTTGTACACTTAGTTTTTAAGGGAAAACACTTTTTTTTTTAAATGCCATGACCAGCAGGTTAATTTATCATTGCAGCTGCCTACCAGCTAAAACATCTCTATGATCACACGCAAAGAAATAGAATGGCAGTTGGGCTCAGTGCATTTTGAATTGACCAATGTGATCCACAGTACTAGGACCCTGTTGAACCAGTGGGTAAGTCATGAATAATCGCCATCAATTTTAAGCTACTTAACATGGTTTTGTGGACAGACATACCACAATGAAAAGTATTTTATCATACTGATAACATTGTTCTGTGCTAATAATTTAGTGAGTTGTCCTGGATTTGGGCTTGAATTATTCAGACTCATTTTGAGACCCACTTAAGAAATTATACTGTAATGTCAGGTCAGGCAGCTGCAGTGAAGAGTCACCACATTTTGACCAGAGGCACACTCTTCAAAAAAAAATAGAAGGAAAGAGTCCAGGAGCATATCACCAGCAGTTCAGATGTAATGCAATATAGAAATAATAACAACATTATCAAAAATGCTATTATTATTTGACCTAAAATGATTCCACAATGCTAAATGAAAGTTTTACAATACTGCTGGGTAGGCTGTTTTCCTGGGCTCAGATGAAGGAATATGGGTCTGTCCTCTGTGTCACCCTCCAGCCAAGTGGAGTTAATTTGTTCATCAGGGCTGTTGCTGAGTTAGTTGTCTGCCAGATACTTTCCTAAAGGACAAAAGAGTTTCTTGAGTCTTGCATATTTGCATTAGAATAGGTCAACTTCAATACAAGTACCGGGTAATTGAATTGGGAGGGGGAAAAACATCATTTGAATTTGTTTTAATTTGAATAATTGCATTGAACATTGAATGTGAATTGTATAATTTACACGAATTGATTAATTAGATTCGAAAACAAATGTGTTGTTTGGCCGAAGCGGAAATTTTGTAAATTTTAGACGAATTGTGGAGTGCCCACAAAGGCTTACCTAGCTATGTAATTTGAATTTGAATTATGATGACCGAATTTGTCTTGAATGATAGCAAAATGCAGTAAATATAGATACAGATTCAAACTGTAACAATTCAAAACAACAATGCAAATTGAGTTTTTTAATGTAATAACTCAGGTTTAGCTGGTGGCACATATTTTAGTCCAAACTGTCTTCCAAACCTTTGAAATCAATGCAGAGAAAAAACTTGACGAGTTCAAACTCACCAGCAGCGAACCTCTTCTTGACAAGTGAGAAGCGATAGCCAGGCCCAGCCAGTTCAATATCACAGCCCGACAGCGTACTGCCCTCACTCGTGAATTGCACAGCCAGTGGAGCTGGCTTACTTGGGCCTTCTGATAGCTGGAAGCGGGCTAACAAAGATCCCACACCTATAGAAAAATGCAGAACAGCTGGTGGTAACAAAATTGGAGAGTTGACCAGATATTTTCCTGATAAATTGAGGAGAAATTAGGTACTTTTAATTGATTATAGAGCAGACAATTTGAAAATCATCTTTTTCCTTTCCCTTCAAAGAGTAAAATAAGCAACCAAAATATCAACTGATAAAATAGGAAAGTTGTAAAAACGACATGAGATATTTCACTCAAATAATGTTCTCCAATCCAATACAACTCTGGCACCCAAAGAGCAAGGATATTATTCATCATCTCTTCAGAAGTAAGGCAGTGGAGTATTTGAGGCTCACCTTTTTTGTCAGCTCTCAACACATTCTAAAAATAGACACAGCCCATGTCATTAGTTAAAAAAAAAAGCTGGCTTGGGGGCTACTAAATAATACATTAGTCATAGTTAACACTTTTCTTGATTTGCAAAGATAAATAAAAAACTACTATGCGATATTCACAACCAAAAAAGCTAACAAAATTCTCTTCATTAAGCCTGAACAAATAAGAATACTTCAGTTAAAAAATAGAGTTAGCTGCCCCATTTCCTGCATGGTGTCAAATAAAACAACAATAACAAATAAAGGAAACGTTTTTTTAAAGATCACCAAATGACTACAGACTGCTCCTGTGGCCATGTGATGATGTAGCTGGCAAGTTCAAGGGAAGCTCTTTTTTGTAGGGTACAGGGACAGGGGATGAATAAATAAATATTCGCCTAATGTAACAGACCCCACAGAAAAAGAATGACAAGGAATTAATTTAACATAAGGCACCACTGTGTAAAAATAAATAAATAAATAAATAAAATAAAATAAAATAAACCTACTTAGGAGAGCTATACCAATAATGATGCCGTTTGATCGTTTTTAATAAATTTATCGTAAAAAACATACTTATCAAAGTAACCCTTAAAGTCTTTTCTGGATACAGCACTTGGTTAAAAAAAAAAAAAAAAAGTTCAGACACCTCTGATGTATTATCCTGTACAGTTAACTATAAGAAGTTGGACTAGGATCATCTTGAAATATGTATTGCCTTCAGAAGATACCACTGTACAAAATGAGTTAGCTCTGTACTGTATTTTTCACTCTTAATGTCGCTCCTGACCATAAGTTGCATTTTTTAAATGGATTTATTTTACAGAAATCATGCAAGACCAAAAACAGCAACCAAAAATCCTTGTCCTGTATTAATCCTTTTAGTGTCTAAAAGGCAGAAGGCAGTGGCCACTGCAAAGGTATATGAAAGAGGAGTCAAGATGGCTTTGAGAATTTTAGGCGCCAAGCCATCCTCTAATATTAATAGGTACAAGTCAGTCATACCTGAGTATAATTCGTAGGACAAGCCAAACTATGAAAAAGATTTATAGTGCGAACAATACAGTAGTTGCTTTTAATATTGCATCAAAAAACAGTATTAAAAAAAAAAAAATCTAATTCAGATTATTGTAATTCGATATTTTAAAAGTCAGACCTCAGTGTAAAATTAGATTATCACAAGCTATCAAGAACATTTAAACATACAGACCTCCATTTTCAGATTTTTGTGAGATATCAGGAATCTTCCAGAGGATTCGTTGCTGCTCTGCATTCCTGTTAAGACAACGTGGTGTTAGTCCGGTCAAGCGCAGCCATGCGATTTTGGCTTTTATGTGGTCTTTCAGTCTTTTCATTTGTTTGATGAGGCACTGGACTGAAAGTGATTACAAATAATGCAATGATGTTTTTACCATACAGCTGGTGGTAACACAGCTTGTAGTTTGGAAACGCCTCCATCAACTGGGACTAGAAACTGGACATTGTTAAGTGCCATTGGCGTTGACATGGCCTCGCCATTATATTTGTAGTCTATCCTCAGGTCTGTGCTGGTGGGTTCACACCTCCAGCTCACGGCCAGATTAATGGGAGTGGACGCAGAACCTTGCACTGAGACCTTAAAAGGATAAATAAATTAAATATATGTCTATTTGGGTGCATTTTTGCATTTTATTCACAGTACATCATAAGCACAATCATAAGCCTTTCCTGTTGGTTTCCTGTTTGTTGTATTTTGCCGGCTCACCTGATACTTCAGCATGTCCACATTGTAGTATGTTGCCTGCGGCTTCTGTTCAGACACCTTCTTTAAATGAGATATCAGGTTTGGCATGTTCACCCAAAAGTCCTTGGCATCTGCCTTGGCTTGCGTTGTGGTGTCGCTGGTGGAGAAACACGGAGGAACACAAAAACACAAGCAACTTCTCAAACTAATCTTTAAACAAAACAGGAGTTTGCTTTTGGCAGAGTTTAAAACACTAGCAGCGGAGTTACATGCACAAATAATCAAGAAATCAAAAAAAAAAAAAAATCAAGAACTTGGGTTCAGATAATTGTACACAATCCCAGAAAAAGGGACATCCTTTTTGCTGTTACGCACCAAGTAGTAAGACTGACAAAGGGTGAAAAGAAATATTTTAAAATGCATTTTGCCTTTGATGAGGAGACATAAAATCAAGCTATTGCAGTACTTAAAACAAAAAGCATAACAGACACTTCTTGATTATCAAAGACAAAATGTCTCATGCTTATTATTCTACATGCTCATTATATGATAAAAATTAAGAGGTTCAACCACAAAACATTAGGTCGATCGTCAAGTTTACAGAGAGTTTAACGACATGTAATGGGGATTCGGCTTGACTGGCGAGATGAAGTGCCTGTTTGCTAAGACTCCGCATTCAGGGAAGAACTTTACAGTTGATTTAATTCCAGAGCATACAACAGTGTCATTACCAGCAGAGCAGCTGGGGGTTAGGCAGCACATGCTCCAGTCGATTGTAGTTGGTTATGCTGAAGGTTAACACAGCGGGGGATGGGTTATTGGCAAAGTGCCGTGTGATTCCCGCTGGAAACGACAAAACCATCTCACCTATGATCTTCACAACACATCTGAGGGAGACAGGAGGGAGGGCTCATGAAAAAGTCTGGCAGAAAGTCACAGACAATATAAAGTTGCATGAGACTGTATGAGGTCCAAGGTGCAATATATGGTAATGCCATCCACCGCATTAACTCGGGCTGGGAATCTGTTACGATGCTATACAGACACACACTGTATTTAGATATGCAGATTCAGTTCAGTATGGGAGCGACAGGATTCGATACACTGAGAAAACAAATCAATACTCAACTTCACTGTTGTTGATGGTTGTGGATGCTAAATAAGCATCGTACCGTAACTGGGAAGACTAGCATTGAATGGACGTGTGTCAGGCATGTGCAAATACATTTTGGGAGGCAGGAAAAAAAAAGCGCCCATGAGATCCAAATCAATCAGAACTCTATACAACTCAAGAGAAAAAAAAATGAGAGGTGAGGTGAGAACAAACAACTGAGATAACATGGCTGCACAAGCACTTTTAAAAATGCAAATATGGTCAGCACACAGCTGCCTTTGATTGATGGCAAATAAACTCAAGCAGGAGCATATGTGCAAGTCTCTCATAGGATCAAAACGGATGGATTGATGGTTCAAATAAATACATAAATTAAATGCCCCTCAAACATCAAAACGCTGGGAGGAGTTGATCATAGAGAAGGTAGTTCTTTTTTTCCCCATTTGTGAATGGAAGAAAAAAATTGGAGCAAAAAAAAAAAAAGGCACTTTTTCCATTCAAAAAGGCAGGTGTTTGTGTAACACTTGGAGTCTGTGAAGTAAATACTAATCATAAATAACTCAAGTCTACAAAATGACATTTTTACAATATTTAAAAAAATGTAAAAAGGTGACCTACTCTAAGCATTTCTGCTTTACATCACTAAACAAATACATATTATGAAATCAATTATTTACACTATTTTAAGAAATATAAGACTGTATCCTAAACATTGTTGCTTTACACCACAATGGTAAAAAATGAACTTTCAAATATCTCATTTATTGTGCTATCTCTACACCATATTATTGGGCTATGTTAAGTATTATGTGGCACATGTGAATGCTACTTTGCTAGCGCTATGTCATCAGGAAAAAAGCTTAACAATTGGAAAGGTATGTGATCTTGAAAATACTGAGGCATCTGAGAAATGTAGTTTAACCAGTGGTCTTGCTAATGTTCAACACTGTTGTTTTTACTGGTACAGTACGCGTATTTCTTATGAACCAAGACACCAGGCGTCTTGTTTAAGCTTTAAAACTTGCCTAAAGACACATTTCAATGCATTGGGTTTCGACTCCGTATGAGACTCTAAACTATTGTATTTTTTCTGTTTGTACTTACCTCTAAGTGTATGTATTTATTATTCATAGCTTTGTTTATCGGTTTAATTTGTGTTAACTTACAGTTTTCACTGTATTTGTTATTGCATGACCACTTTCACCACATGTACACCATACAGAAACGGCTCTTTTAAAGTGCTATACGGTACAAATAAAGTTGAGTTAGTGCTTATTAGTTATTAATTAGTTAATAGATGGAAACCATAAAGTCTCACACAATCGATTGTATAACATTAGGACAGCCAATCCACAACTCTTAAGTCAATGTATGTGTACTGTAACTAAGATTGAGGACTCAGCTGCCATAAGAGTGGCAGTACAGTCTCCCCCTGAGACCTAGCCTATTCCATTATGCCCACTGTATTTGGTCAATCATTTTTAGTCTTTATCTTTTGATTCATTAGAGCTACCCTCCTTAGGCCTCATGAGCTCAGCAGAGGACATCCTGGCACTTCCAATGATGTGCCATGTGTTTGGGTGGGATGCAACTAACTTTGCCGTCACAATGGACAAAGCAGTGGATACACATGAATTGGTTAGGTCTCACTCACTCAAGACAGTATCACTCGCCTTTACAAATGGATATCTGGTTTCATTGGTTTATTATTATTCCCAACCCTAACAATAACACATTGCTTTCTTATTCATACTTTTATAGTTGTATCTGGTGACTGCTAAAACACATACAATAAAAAGCTTTTGGGTGACCTACTTGCCGGGGTCGGCCCCTTTAAAGAAGGCATTGACTGTCTCAGTGAATGCAGCAGCCACGGGGAGGGTGTCCTGAGCCCCCATGGTGAGTGGACTCGGCCCTCTGGAGCAACCTAGTACAATAAACGCACTTTTATTAACATAGAAATATACCCGAATTTGTACTTTTGAATAATGTATTATAATATTATTAGCTTTCACTGCAAAAAGGGGGAAACAGTTATTTTTATATACACATTATATATATATATATATATATATATATATATATATATATATATATATATATATATATATATATATATATATACACACACACACACACACACACACACACACACACACACACGCAGTCATTAAAAAGTAACTTCCTATTACAAAATACAGGTATTTTCAATACTTTACCTTGCAAATTTGTATTCTTTAGGTTGGTTAATGCAAAACTCCAGTATGTCATTAATCCTATAAAAGTTCCTCATAAAATCTGTTGATGGGATTCTAAGATGGTTTAAGAAGCTGATGGAGACCATAATGTATTTAAGATAAAATTCCATCCTATGCCCTTTCCTGGCATATTAACTTCTTGTAACAGTTATAGCTCAGAAACAAATACCACAAGTATTTAAAAGTAGGGAGTTACTTTTCAATTTTGAGAGCGATAGGAGATAGATAGCAGGAGAGACAGACAGGTGGACAGATAGATTGATAGATCGACCTGCGACAATAATAAACGAAAGAGACCTGTGACGATAATAAACTAAATATTAAAGTGCAAGTAGATAGATAGGCAGATAGACAGATAGCTGACAATAATAAACTGAATACTAAAGGACAAAACATGAAATGTGTGTATAGTATACACAGCATTAATAATTCTCACTGCTTCTATGGCTGTAAATAAATGACTTAAACAGTTATTTTAAACATTTGCCCATGTTAATATTGAAAGAGGCTGTCTTAAATATGTGCAAGCTTTATTTTGTGTTAAAGGTGGAGCACTCTGACAAGATCCAAAAGTCACTAAGAGCAAAGCTGAATCCAAAAAGATAAACAGCAAAAGGAATTGATGGAAGAAATTAAGTTTAATGAACAATGAATGATGCCCCTTCAGAGGGAAAGGAAACAAAAACCAGGATGAACAATATCAGGAAGACAAGATGGGAAAATGAGACCACACCATTAGTCACTGCTCATGACGGGGCTCAGCCAGACGTTAGTTTGGTGTTGGCAGGATAGGGAGATGTATTTTGATTTTTTCAAGGCTGATGAAAAGTAGAGGAGCAAAGAGGGGAGTAGGGGCAGGCCAGGAGCCAAGCTTGCACAAATGAGCCTCAAAGAGCATGTGTGTGACCACTACCGTTAGTCCTGCTGCAGATCAAACTTACCTTCAAAGGTTAAATAAAACTTCCCTCTGTCAAACCAAACAAGGGATGGCTGGTCATTCTCTGTGTAGGGTCAAAGGGTCGGGTTGAAGGACAAAAGTAGGGATGGGACGTTGGGTGGCAGAGGGAGATGGACAGGAAGGAAGGAATTGAAGGAGGTGGGTGAGAGGGGAAGGAGAGAAGGATAGTAGCGTGAGTTTCATATGGAAGGTCTGTCACATAAATGTGAGGTGAAACATATAGGTGGAAGCCGGGTGTGGATGGGGAAGAGAGGACCACGGCAAAACCCGGACACTGTCATGATGAACACAATGGAACTGAACAAAGCCAATTGCTGCCCAGTTGAGTGCCACCAGTAAAATACTGCGTGAAAACATCTAAACCACCACATTTGATAACCTCACAGTAAATTTCTAATTTGATCCACTTGTATTGGTTCTTAAGTATCATGCGCATTGCACTAATCATGCAATTGTCTACATCACAGGTGTCAAACTCCAGTCCTCGAGGGCCAGTATCCTGCATGCTTTCTAACCTTCTCTCTCAAATACACCCGATTCAAATAAATAGGATAATTTTCAAGCCCTGCGGAGCTTATTAATGAGATAATCTTTTGAATCAGGTGTTTCGAGGAGAGAAAAACGGAAAACATGCACGATACCGGCCCTTGAGGGCTTAAGTTCGACACCTATGGTCTACAATTGTTAACAGAGCTGGTCCACTCAAAATGGACGATGTGCAAGTGTAATGTTCACAGACTACCTGCAGGAGGCAGCCATAAGACCTGCATGGCATTGTGAAGGAAAAGCAATGAGTGGCTGAAGCGCAACTTTGGAATCTTGACCAAAATGCAAACAATGTTTAAAATATCGTCAACATTTCCTCTTAGCATTTTGATATGATGTGATGAGTTTACCAACTAGAGGGACAGCAAACTAAGAAATTGTGGCTGATCATTATCACATTTAAAATGTGCAAGGTATCACAGTGAATATAAGGTACAAAGTGTGGAAAATAATGGTTTTGTGATTGAAATGCAAATTATGGGTGAAAGACAATGAGAGCTGGACAGAAGCACCTCATGAAGATAACAAAATGGCAGGTGTTCAGATGGCCAGGGAGGGAAGTAGGGCTGTATTTCTTTTCTGGAGTGACAAGTTTGAAAGAAAAGGGGTCAGGGTTCAAGTGTAGGAGGAGCTAGCCGGTAATAAGATCAGTCAGGATTGGTTGATTTTGTCATGCTCCAATAGTGATTCGGAAAGGATGGCATGAACACTGAACAGCTGCTGCCTTCCATTCTGCCGTCCAGAATTGGACCAAATTATCCAATTCTCATGCCAGAATTCAAACGACTAATAGCCACATTGCTCTGACAGGATGCCGGAGTGAGTGAGTGAGTGAGTGAGTGAGTGAGTGAGTGAGTACCAATATGAAAATGAAAGGCCCACTTATGAACACACCCACCCACGCAGGCAAGCATGCACACACGCACTCTGTGACACAGACTCTGCAAAGGTATCCTTGAGTGCCTGCATAGCACTCAGCGAACACAAAATACAATGTGTGTTGGTGGAAAACGACAAAAGGTTTCCATGGTGACATGGTGAGACAGCCAATAGTGCATAGTCATAAACCGTGAGAGAAAGCCTCAAAGACAAGTACATGTGGAAGCAACCCAAAATTGGGGTTGAATGGTAAGCAAAAAATAAGAACATGCCACCATACACATGACAAATGGTACAAGTGGACAACGATGATTTCAATTGCTTGTGACAGTGATGGAAAAAGAATGAATAACAGGAAGAAGCATTTGTGAAGCTAAATAGACCGGGAAAATGAGAGGCTAGCAAAAAGCTGTAAATCTGATGAGAGATCCATGATGACAACAGAGAACCAATGAAGAAAGACTACCATATGTAAATGGACAACATTGTAAAAGTAGAAAATGTGCGTCATATCACCTACATTTCAAAACCTTATGTCCAGTCAAACATAAAGGCAGTGATAAAGATGAGGTATTTTTGTATGAGTGAACTAAAATTAACAGTAATTAAAATGTCTTTCAGATGAAAATTACCACAAAAAAAGCAAATGGGATGACTACAGATGTGGGTAATAAAAAAAAAAAAAATGGTTGATATATTTTGCTATCTACGCTCAGTGCAACAATTCATACTGCGAGTTTGTGTCACTTCTAGATTGAATTATGTGAATACTGAGAGCCACCAAGAAAAAGTAATCGCTTCAAGTCAGAATCACCAATATTTTTTTAAACCCTGCTATATATTTGCCCATTCACTATTGCTGCATCAGATACAGTATAGTTTTGAGACCATCTTACAAGTGACAGATGTGCTTATTACTCATCTTCTGCTCTAGGAATCTGAACTGTGTGTGATTTGTAATATGAATTTGACTGCTTATAATTTTAACTTATTTCCCAATTACAACAACATACTGTATGCTATATCTTCCCAAGAAGTAGGTAGCAGCTTTGACGTGATAATTGATTGACCATGAAGATACAGTACATGTTTATCTTGACAGCAAGTATCTCTCAGCATCTACACAACATTTCTGTGCGGAATTTTAATTTGTTGTCAGACTCTCATTTGTGACTGCCACTATGTTGTTTTAGAGAAGGAAAGAGCCAAGAACTTGTGTTACTGTCCAATTACCTACGTATATTTGATTGACATTTAAAGGAAACAAAACAACTTAAACAATGTACTGTACTGTACTGCAGGTGAAGAACGTCAAACAAAGCAAAACACACCCCTACGACCTCTGGATTTCTCTACTATACCTGCAAAGGCATCAAAATGTCTCTCAAAAGAAGGAATCTTGTCTACATAAGCATCATCTTCTGACAAGTTAGGGCAAATAAAGAAGAACATGTGTAACACAAAAGACAGCAAATAAAACCAAAAAACATGAAAATGTTACCAAAAAAAAAAATCAAATTAAGAATCTCATAGTTCTATACTGTTAAATGCATACAAAACCTAGGCTGCAATTAAATTATGGTCTTAAGTTGATGTCAATACTAGTGAACATTATGTACTTTACTGTGGCTCGCAACATTTCAATTGTATATTTTAAAAGCCCTACTACCTTTGACCCGTGGGCTGCACAATGCTAATTGTTATAGGATAAATTTTGACACTTGTATCTTTAATTGACATAACTGAATTATGTCCTACTATTTTTTTTTTAACTTCAACACTCGTACATAGTTAACCAAACAACAACGATAGGAAAATATCTGATGTGAGTATTATCAATGTCAATAAAATGACAAAGTCTCTTTTTTCACAGAGAGAAAAACCTGA
Source organism: Hippichthys cyanospilos (assembly GCF_059441005.1). Lineage (NCBI taxonomy): Eukaryota > Metazoa > Chordata > Actinopteri > Syngnathiformes > Syngnathidae > Hippichthys > Hippichthys cyanospilos. The sequence continues at coordinate 13,986,761 of NC_142378.1, read as the reverse complement.
GATTTTTAAAAATCAATATGATCCTATATTAGAGTTCAGGAACAGGCGATAGTGTACAAACCTGACACCGAGAGGTCTTTACTGACTGTGGGAGTGGTGGCGGCACTCAGGGAGTTGGTTGAGGAGATGGAGGAGGTGCTCTCTGCCCGGGCCAAAGGAGCAATTGGAGGGGGGCTGCCTCTTACTGCATGAACTGGTGGACTAAACGGACGATTCTGAAACAAACAGAGGAAAAAACAGATGCTAAACAGTAAAGCAACACTTGCATGAGAATTGCTATTCTTGCAAAATCCTTACCCAAAAGAATTTGCACTTGTCCCAAACTCTAGCAGTGAACTACCAGATTTTTCGGACTAAGTGGCTAAAAAAATGGATGGGTGGATAGATAGAAGTTGGGCTTATTTTCTTCCTCAAAGTTTGGCTGGTACAAAGACCAGGCCCAACTGGGCTGGAGCTCAGAGGCCTGCAATACTCAAGAGGCTATCATAATTAAAATAAATAAATAAATAAAATAAATCTGCAGATTTTTCTTTCAGACACGTCACATTGTTGTTTTGAACTGACCAAGATGCAGGTGAATCTGTGCAGGTGTGCCAAGAGATTGCCTATCAGAAGTCTTAGTTTCAAACTATTCTGTCACTTGTTAAACTTTACGTCTGTCACATTGCCGTGGCACCAGTTCATTAAGCTTGCCTTGGAGGGCTTTCAAGAGTCACTGCCTGAAGATAATCGGACAGATAGAATTGGGCATTGAGAATCCAGCAGAATTCAGACTATTATTCTGGTAGCCCCTCCCAGGCTGACAATTCTCTCTCATTCAGCCCCGCCACCCACTCTCAACTGACCATGGGTAGCAGATAAAGGCTATGAGTTATACCAATGTATGTCTTGTATTCTGTATATTAAAATTACAGCTAAGGGTGGGACAAGCAACTAAATTTGACCTTCCTTAATTGTGTTGACTTTCTGTACATTGCCGCCACCGTCTTGGTACTCACCAAAAGAAAGTAGAAGAAGAAATAGAAACAGATGAAGAAGAAGAAGAACGGTAGCTATGGAAGGTTTTGGGTGATGTAACTCTGCTTGAAGCTGTTAGCATGTTGCATTCACCACAACAAAGATGTAATGTTTACAGTCCCTAAGGAATCCTTGATACGGTCATAAATTTTCTGTGAGAAGGAAAAGGTTTTCAGCCTGAACTCTCTTGCTGCCGTTAACATGCGGGGCGTTCGGAAATTCACTCCGAGTTCAACCTGGACCGTTCTTGCTCGTGATCTTTGTTTAAAAAAAAAAATCCCCCAGAAATTTGGCTTAAAGGTAGGGACTTATGTATTTTTTTTTCTTTTTCATGAAGCATTTTTTTGACTTACTGTATAGTCCAAAAAAATAAGTAGTGGCCAACCCTCATTATTTCCATTTTTTGCAAATTGATGATGTACTTTAGATGCATCAATATATTCATAAAACTGCTTTCACCAATATTTCATAACAAGTATTGCATAAAATAACATTGAAATCTACTTCTACATGTTATAAAATAACATTGAAATCTACTTACAGTATCTCCAACACTTGGTTTTCCTGGTGGAAGTTTGGGTCGTGAAGGAGGGCGGGGTGGAGGAGGAGGTGGAGTGGGGTTAACAGCTGATGGAGTGGCAGGTCGTACTGGAGAGGAGGAACCTATAAAACATGTGGTGTATTTGATGTAGGATAAATGTGTTCTGGAAATATTAAATCAATATTTCCTGATGCTGCTGCCTGTCGGACAGAATCTATAATGCAAATCGTAGATTATTGAATGAGCAAAGTAAATCCGCTCACCGCTTTTCGTACTGTCCGTCCCCGATGTCGGACCTGGTGATGATACTACTGCCCGGTATGTTGGGGGAGGGGGTGGTGGAGGTGTAGTTCGATTGCCCTGGTTTGCATCTTTGGGTGAAGCGGGAGTTTCCCCTTCACCCTCTATGGGCCGGGTTTCATCGGTAGAATTTGTTTGGATCGGTGGAACCGAGCATGTTGCCATTTCCTTTTCAGGTGAAGTGACTAATGGAGGTGTGCTTGCTTTGGTAGCTGGTGGGATGCTGGCTGGTGAATCAACAGGTGGATGAGTTGAAGCCGGAGCAGTTGAAAGCTCCTTGGGTGAAGGGAGTGATGAAAGTGTAGGCGAGAGTGGGTTACGATCCTCGGGTGTAGAAGGCCCTGAGGGGACAGAGGGTGCAGAAGGCTCCTCCGACAGTGGTGGGGAACTTGCTTGAGGGGAATTCTGAACTTCTTTTGGAGAAGCAGGTTTAGGGAGATGAGGTGCAGTGTTTTCTGCTGCAGGTGGCGATACAGGTAAAGGAGGAGCTGGAGATTCAGCGGGAGGGGGGGAGGCTGGTAATGGTGGCGCTGTGTCTTCTGGAGGAGGTGGGGATGAAGGAAGTGGCGGTGCAGGCTCCTTTGGTAAAGGTGGCCGGTCAGTTGACTGCTCACTGAAGCACACCCATGTGTCACCTGCATCCTCATTTGCAGATGGAGTCTGTTCTGGTCCGAACACGTTATCCAAGTCAGCTATGGATGCCTTTCTTGTTGCATTGTCAGCTTCTATCGATAAATCGCAGACAGACAACCACTCTTTAATCACGGACTGTTTGGAGAGGCGATTAGTGAGTTGACACAAGAAGATAAAGCATGCCTACACAAGGGAGGAAGAAGATAAAGGAAAATGCAATACTTCAGTTCAGAGAAAGGAATCTTTTCCATCTTCTTTGCAAGACAGAATGACAAACGGAGACATTAAAATCCTTTTTATTTTATTTTTTTACATTTATTAAGGTTTCAATTGTAAGGAAAGTGCCTTTTTCCACAAAAACAGCACGTGGACAATAACTTCTACTCTAATCTTGAATGTGAGCAATTCACATGCTAACCACTAGAATGAAGACAGAAAGCCTTGTTATTTGATTAGGTATTTTAAACCTAATTGACTTGATGGACTATTTATTCCATCAATAATTTTTGACTTCTCACTGAAGCTCAGTTTGCTAGATAAAAGTGAGTTCAGTATCTAAATTCCTCACTCCTCATTAAAGGTAAAGCATTTCAAAGAAGATTTCAAGAGAAGACCCCAATCGATATTGAAAGCACTCCGTAATATACTTTTCAGCTAAGTTCTTATGTTAATGACAGGATCAATAGATTTGTTCAGCAATGTACATAGAGAACAGTGATAAAAAGGAAAATGTTCCAAAAAAATCTGATGTAAAAGTGAGAATACTCAAATGTGTTACCGGTGTCATCTGTAGAGGCAAGGTCAGTTGTCAATGGAGATGTTGGGACATTCTTAGGTGGAAGTGGTGGAGGAGCTGCAGATATTGACAGTGATACAATTAAAACAAACTCCTAAAGTCTATTCTACATAGGTCATATGTCATTTGGGAGGATGTTATCTAATTTTCTAAGTGAAAATCTCCCCAAAATAAAAAAAAGTAAACAGCATCCACAATAAATTAGGAAATGTCCACTACGTTATGAAATTGTTTCTTCAAGTTTTTACTAACATTTAGGCCGTCAGCAATTCATGTCATCAATCAAGATGTGTCGTTTTCAAATGATTTGACTTGTGTACATGAGCTCATTCATTGTGTTAATTTTGTACAATATACTACTATTCCCTGCTCCAATAAAATTGGGATGCTGTGTAGAACAAATTAAAGAAAGAAGATAATGATTTTCAAATTGGTTTTAACATATTCAACTGAATACACTACAAAGACTACATCTTAATGGCCAAATTTAGAAAAAAATTGGGGCAATTTTTTATGCATTTTGAATTAGATAAGTGCAACAAATTCCCCCAAAAGCTGAAAGAAGGACATGCAAGGTTGTGCAGATATTTTTCAAGATCACTAAAGTCCTTGCAATTGTACGTATGATGACAAAAAAAAAAAAAATCATACAGTGTTGCACCATTTCTAGATTGAGTTTAAAAACAATGGAGAACCTTGTCCCAGCCTTGTATGTGAACACGCTTTAGGGATGCTTGTGGAATGTTCCAGCAGGTGTTTGTGTCTTTTAAGAATTTCTCAGCTTTACTAGTTTTGGTTGCCCCATCGCAGCTTTCTGAAAATGTGCTGAATATTCGGGGGTATTGCTGGCTTTCATCAGTTTGCAGATTAAATAGCTTGTCTTTGTAGTGTATCCAGTTGAAATTTACTTAAATTCAGATTTGCATTTTTAATACCATTTTCCTTTCACAGCAGCGCATAAAATTATTTGGCTACCATTGCAAATTACTGTACATTAATTTGGATAGGTTATAAAATGACAGTACAGTAGTTTACACTTGAACCAATAATACAAGAACTCTCAAATAGCTTAACACAGTCAACTACAGAAGTATTACTACAAGTAGCCAGTATTTATAGGAAGTGGCCAGTTTCGGCCAAAGTTTCAAATTTTTGTTAACGTTTGTATTTGTAACAACTGGAGTTGAATCATTTCAAGTTCAATAGAAGTATGCAAGGGTAAATCTATTCACCACTGCTGTTTGATAATTTCTAAAAATTGCTTTCCTTCAGGCATTAATTGATTCGGTGATGGGCTCCTGCTTGACATGTAGCTTTAGTATATACCTGACAACCTGAATCCATTTGAATGTGAATAGCACCTTTTTAAAGCATCTTCAGGTCTGGTCTTTTGCTATCAACATTCTTATACTATGTACGTGGACATAACCTAAAGAGTAAAAGATGGTCCAGGAAACATCAACCATGCAACATAGCACATCCATAAACCACCACGCTAATGCATAAGGTTGAAAAGAAGAAAGGTGACTCCACAAACGCTCCATAGTACCGTAAATGAAAGAAAAATCCTCTGACCAACAATATGGACATATTCACATCTCAAGAGGTTCACAGCCATACAGCGTATCGTTGTTTTAGTAGATGAGAGGGCTTGTGAGATGACTTGAAGGAAATGTGTACAGTCACGAGGGACATGAAGTGGCATGGAAAAATTAGCAGGCAAATTCTAAACTTACTTCCTGTGGGGAATGGTCTTGACAAAGAGGACTCAGGCTCTGACACAGAAGCCCCCCACACATCAGACTCAGATAGAACCACTTGGTTAAGGAGAAGACAGAACACCAAAACATGAGAGTTAACACTCTCAGCTAAAATACAGATACATTTTGTGTGCAAGCAGTGCTATAAATAATAGAACAGCTCAATGTTGTCTATCAGTGTTTCAAGTTTAGATGCAAACTACTTGATCCATTGCAGACACTGCTATAAGTCATTCACCCGCACGATGAGACAGAACTATATGAACAACACTAGTAGTTGACACCAGCAGAGCATTGTGCCACGCAAAAATCTTAATTTCTTTCCGGAATAAATACACAAAAAGTGGGAGTTATGCAACAGCTAAGCACCCCACTGAAGTCGGCATGGATAAATACAAGATTGAATTAGAGCAGCAGACAACAGACTCTGCATATAAACAAGCTACACACTGCAAATAACAAGGCCCCTGAGTTCCATGTTAAATTGTGACCGCAGCAAAGACATAATGACAAAGAGGAGAAAGACATTTGACTATCAGAGTGAATAGGGACGGAAACAGAAAGCTAAAGAGAACAGAATTGGGCTGCGGGGTACATAATATTGTATTTTGGGGTAAAATATTCAAGGAAAAAGTTTACTCATGCGCACACATACCCAGATCAGAAAAAAAATGCATCACTATATAAATGTCAAATGAAATATAAAGTAAAGAATATATAAGATCAAATTACCTTCTACTTTCTGTTCACCAAAGGCTGTTTCCAAAGGGGGTCCAAACAAATCAGTAGTTTCTTCAGAGGCTGGTGTCTGCTGGCTGCTGCAGGGGAAGGAAAATAACATGATAGTGAATAACATTCAAACACAGTTCATGTCATCTTATCATACATTGGGACTGACAATGATCACCCTGGGCTTCCTTGCAATATGCTGTGCAGTTGTGCTACAAAGAACACTGCATGTTGTATTAATGGCAGTGCAAATATATATTATTTTAGGTACATACCTGGGAGCTTGTGGTGCAAGAGCATGGGTGGGGGCCACAGTGGGGACAACACGTCTTGGTCTGACAATTTCTTCCCCTAGGCATAACAAGTGCGCAATAGATATATCTAAGTCTTGTATAGCTTACTACCAGCTCTGTAAAAGTGCGCTGAATGAGAGGTTTGACGATACTTACTGGAGGTGTTCCTTTTCAACCCCTAAAACAACAAAATACATTTTAACAAGCACCTAACCCTAACATCTAAAGCCATCAAATACAGCAAAATACAATGTAATCTCTTAAAAAAACACTACTTTCAGTACGCAAATGTCTTCCCCCCCCCCCCCCCCCCCCCAAATATGTGTGCAAATTTTAAGAAAAATGGAAGGAAGCAAAGGCCACTACATAATTGTTTGAGTCAGTCAAGGACATATTTGATGAAATGTTGGAAAAAAGTGGAATTTCGGTTGGGGAGACAACAGAGGAATGACATTGCAGCTGTGCGCTGAAATAGTTATGTCTGCGTGTGCATGCATGTATGAATTCCCCATGAGCAGACCAAGGGGGGCTAGCAGGGCACATGAGGAGAAAGAATGAGAGGGAGCCTGAGAGTACACCAGATGATATGACAAGACACGATGAGTGGTGACTGAAGTAAGACATCAAAGAAATTGGCTGGTGCTTGGAAATTCCCAGCCATTCGTAACAGAAAACAACACGCACATAAGTGACCTTGAGAATCTAGAAATACAGCAAATGCCTCCTGTTAATATACAGGACGTTATCAATGAATGTTATGTTATGAATGTTTTAATGCATCACTTCAGTCACTGAAAAGGATGACACACTGTGGCGACCCCTAAAGGGACAAGCAGAAATGAAGAGAAAAAAGCTTCAGCCACTGATCCCATTTATGCATATTCTCTTGTGTTTCGGCAAGTGGAGTCATGTGACCTACTGTGTATACAGCATGAGCAAGGAGAGATGGAGGCAAAGGACACTTACCGGGCTACGTCTCTGTGACCAGCAAAAAGGAAGAGAGAAGAGATACCTGGTCAGAGAGTAACAAATCAGTAACACAGACATCACATGAATCAGACGAAGACAGCTGCAGCAAATTGCGAAGGAAGGTTGAGGCGAGGATGAGGACGACAGCGAAAGAAATAAGATCTCAGGCTCGACTCTCTAGTAATTGTAATCATTTTTTTTTTACTATGAGCACTTTAAAAAGGTTACAGCTAAATTAAAAATCCTGAATCAGATTTGTCGATACTGATTATTTAGATTTGTGTTCGCCTTAGCCCCATCAATACTGTAACCTGGAAAATGTTTAAGGATGTTGGCCAGTTAGGAAAAGTGACAGCAATTTGCAGAGCTTTCGCTCCTTTATATAATAGGGTTGGGAATCTTTGACTTTTAAGATTAGATTTGATTCTGATTTTCCTGTCTATGATTTGATTCAGAATGGATTTTTGATTCTAAATGATTTGATTGACAATGATTCCTGCTCCAGTCAACAGACGTGCAAAGAATTGTCATGATCTACTCTAGTTTACTTTACGAGACAAAATGACATGACTTTTTTATTTTTTTAACACTTATTCAATTATGAATTGTTCAGAAAGTGCCTTAATCCACAAAAAAAGAATATAGACGAACACTGCTGCTACGTTATTCTTTCATTTCATTCATTGACATACCAATCACTAGAATGGAAGACAGAAGCCTTGTTACTTCATAAAGGTATTGTGAGCATAAGTGATTTGATGGGACCATTTATTTTGATTAAGTAAAATATATATAAGTAATTTTACTCCACCTTTGTTCTTGATATATTTCAGCTTTTATACATTGATAGAAAGCCCACGTTTAGATATTTGAAGCTATTCAGGTTTGATGCATTGATGGGCTGTTTTCATATCTAAGTTGGAAATGTCTGACTGCATTTGAATGCACCATGTTAGCAGCTAGCTCTGACGCAGGCCTGTGGTGCACAATGACAGCGTAAGTGACTTGCAGTTTCTTAGCATCCTTAATTGGTGACTTTTTTTTCTCCGTTAAATGGCAGAAGCCAACAGGCAGTATATTTATTCATTTTTTATCCACAAAATGGATTTTATATTGATCCTGAATCGTAGTAAATGAAAAGCTCGATCATTGTGTCAATCCTTTTTTGGCACACCCCTATTCTCTAATGAAACTCATTTTAAATGTAATGATTTTTTTTTCTCTATCGTGCTCACGATTGCCTTCATTTCTTCAATTTATATTAAAATCGCGCCTATCTTCCTGCATCACGCCATGCTCGCATGAACCACTCGCCCCCCTCTCTCCACCTCTCCTCTTGTCCCTGTTCCACTTGTGCCGTGAGCCATGAGTGATTATACTTATGTAACAGGGGGAGGTGCATGATGGAAATGATTCATTTCATTGGATGCTGTGGAGCTGGACACAGCGCAACTCCATTTCTCATAACCAATCATTGGCAGGCTCACAATGTAAACAGGAAGCGATGACACTATGACCTTTTAGCTTCTCACACTGACAGTTATCATTAGAACTGCATACTGTAGCCCAGCTACTGTTTCAATTGGTATAGAGAAATAATGTAATGTAAAAATAGTTTATACTATTTGAAAGACAGGCTTAATCACTTGGCAATCATGCTCTTGCACTCAAAGCAACTATTTGTGAAAACAGGTAGTCTATTGAAGATTCAATGTACTCTAAAGCCACCAACTTTCTGAATTGTTAATTTGCAAAAATACCATTTCATGGTCGCAAAATTTTTTTGTCAAAAACCTTTTAACACAGAGCATGCAAAGCCAAGGCTTACCGGACACTTCAATAAAAGGGAAAAGTAGGCAGGGATATAGAAGAGAAATTAGGAAATGAATGGAGCACTTAAGCGTGAAATGCAGTACACAGTACTGATAATGTCAAAACAAATCAAGGAGTTATATACATAGAGTAACTGCATAAAATATCATCCTTTTTTTAAACCCTGACAACATAGCCCCTTGGATCATTGGCATCATAGGGAAACACAAACTCCTCCATCTCAAAAAGGTAGCAGCTTAAAAGAAGGCCTTCTAGGCCGAAGTATTAGAGGCAGCAGTATTGAACGACAGTCAACAATATTAGCTCCATTGTTTGGCTCTGGTTGGATCAGTACTCCATTGATTGCTTTGGCCTGGCTTCTCCTAAGGACATGGTAGTTATGCTTTGCAGCCTATTATTTAGCCAAATGTTAATTTGCAGCTTAATATTGGACTTGTACCTGAATCTTCAAGTTTTAAAGCTGAAAAAGTGTACATTAAATGTGTTGAAGATAAATCAATTAAGTAAGCGATCATTTTTATGCAAAATTTTGTCAAGGTAATGTGATCCACAAGGTCAGTTTCAAGGTAGAATTATTGATTAAAAGGTCAAGTGCTAAAAGCGTTAAAAGATTGATAATCTGCAATCCTTCAATTTGCTTTCCAACAATATCTCATTTGTAAAGATTGACCCAGTAGTTCTTGAGATACAAGGGTTCAAAGGAAATCTGGAACACCCTTTTTTGCCAAAAATGTCAACATATGGCATGCCCATACACAAAGCTCCCAAATCCCGGTTATCATTGAACTACAATTTTAGATGAATTGTTACCAAAATTTTAGATGAATTGTTACACAATCACATGCAAAAAGTACATCAAGTTTAATTGGAACTGCAGTATTTAGACTGCACTTATACCTTGGGCATGCCCATGTAAACGCTATGTGCTTTCTTTTTAAATTGATATATGCTGCTTTATAAGACCAAAAGGTAGAGAAACCTGAGTCGAATATATACAGTAGCTCTTCATAGATCATAAGAGCAGTAAATGTTGCTTTAAATAGCTCATGTGTGAACGACTCACACCTCACACCTGATCAGTTCAACATAGCTATGGCCATACCAGTTGAACTCAGAGGCCCACATAAATTATTGAAACCCCGAGCTCATGTGACTTTATGCCCACTTTCCTAAGTGAATTATTTAGGGTGGTTACCCAAGCTACCTGTCCTCACTGCTGTGTGGCACTTGTTAGTCACAATTTGTAGTGCTAATTTTGGACATTATTAACTAAGCACCATTTTCACACTGTTTGTGTTTTGGCAGTGTGTCATGTGTTGTTGTGGCAGAAGTCCTTTGTGTAGCAGATGGTAGATAAATGGGAGAAAGCTGAGGTCACTGGGAAACATACCACAGTTGAGCAAACGTCACAACTAATCGAATACTACAATATTTGAAATTGTCTTTATTTTCTTAATTCCGGGTATAGATATTTGCAAGAAAAGCAAAAACAAATAAATTCTATTACCAATCTTCTTAAGCACAGCAAAAATTCAGAATTACTTTATTTTTTAATATGACATTTAATAGTTACAAATTACGTGATACTAAAAACAGTTTTGTGGTAAATGGTAACACGAGTGTATTATGTCACACTTTTGTGGTAAAATGTGGAACGGGAGCAGCAATTTCATATTTTCAGCATGCATGAGCACCTGCCACCACTGATGTGCATGCCTGTCTACAGTTCTTATAATTAGCTACAAAAACAGCTTTTGTTTTCCAGTTTTGACTCATCCTTTAAATCATCCACATGCAAAATAGGAAACCTTAATAATGGCAACTGGAGTAAAATATAACAAACCCAACATAAACATAAACCCTGTTCGAAAACTACACATAGATGGCAACTCAGTCTAATCGACCAACTTTGGTCACATCGTGGACACACACTGATGCCACCCCACAACATGGACTTCCTACCAGCTTGCTCACCAACTGTGGAGGGAAGCCGATAACCTTGTCCATTGTTTCACCCACTATCTACAATTTAATTCCTGCTGCCTTTCATATGAATTCATTACAAGTTGGACCCAATTCACATGGTATTTTTTAAACCATGGGCCACTTTGTTCAGGCCCCAGCTGCCCATGCCAACACAAAAGAGCAGGATTAAAAAGTATGAAGGCATGAAAAGCCATGAGTAATTTGCTCATGTTCCTTATGAATGCAGCACACTGTAGTGGAGAATTCCCCCCCGCCAACAAAAAAAATAAGTTACTCACCATAGCTGAAGGGGATAGAGCAATGTTGCCTATGGAGGCTTTGAGCTCTTCAACTGAGGGAACTGCCACAACTTGATCAGCTGGGAGGGGCTTAATCTTAATTTTGAACTTTTTTCTGTGGTCTTCCTCTTCTTCCGACTCATCGGAAGAGAAGAAATGGGACTTGGGGCAATGTGGAAGAGAAAATGTCAAGGAGAAGTGTTCAACTCTTCAAATACTGCAGTTGTTCAACTAGCACAAATCAAACAAACAAAATCAGAAAAGCAAGTTGCATACTAAAAATTAAATTTGTCCATCCTGACAGTGTATTTGTATTTGATGTGAAATGTTAAGCAGTAATTTGAGGTGTTATTTGAGGATATTTGCCTGGTCAGCCTCATCTTCAGGTCTGATGCTATAACCTTCTTCATCCACCTCTGGAGAATTCTGAAACACAATCAATTTTAAAGCTCCATTAATAGTTTTTATTGGGAGGTATAAATTGTATGGTTGGCACTTTGAGTACTTTAAGTTCATCTGGCCATACATTAGGTTCCCATGTGGCAAAATTGATTAATGGGTTCTCACATATCTTTCCCAGTCAATTTCTCCATAAAATCCATTTGGTGCGCCATTGGTCTTCCTCTGAGACTGAGAAAAGAAGACATCAGACAATGTAGTACAAGCATGTACACATTCAATGATACTAAATTAGTAAATTACATTACATTGCTTTGGTAATACAGTGGAACCTCTAATTACAAAAATCATTTGTTTGAGAAGTCATTTTGTAATATGAATTTCTCTTAAGTCGAGGCGCTTAATAAATCTAAATAGCAAAATTCATTCCAAGCCTCCCATAATATTAATTGTAGCAATTGACAACATGAATGCAATTCATTTGATTGCCTTGAGATCATGCTCGTGTGTTGGTGGTGCACGCGAGAGAACTTTGTCTAGGTCATTTAATTTATAGGTTTTATTTATTTTTTAATTTCAGTGATTTAGGCATCATTTACAAGTCCACAGCAGCAATAATATTTATTTTTGGATAAGTTTGAGCATTTAAGTTTAATTTAACGTCATGCGAAGTACTTCCTGAGTTATGTTGGTTAGCCCTCTCGCTAACATGCAGTTGGATGCAACAGTTAACCAGCGATTCAAGGAAAAGTGTTCACCAGTTTGTTTACAGCAGTCTAAAGTGATATGCATGCGGTTTTATATGGATATGTTCAATGTTAGGCGTAGCTTATGTCAATTTCTGTATGTTAGTGCATGTGCTATGGTGTGAACTGTTGGTGGAAAGTTCGGATGACGTGTAAAGATAAGTATAAGACCACAGTAAACATCAGTGCATAGAATTCACGTCTCTGGTTTGTGGACAAGCCGACATTTAAAAAAACAAAACAAAACAAATAAAAAAAACCTGCATCAAAGACTGTAACAAATGAGACATCTCGGTTGTGATGAAGCATTACATTACAGTTTTGTTTGAGCACTGGTGTCTTTTGTCTCATTATTATACAACAATTTTTCCCTCTCGTATCCTGAACTTTCCTTCATAGCAAGACACAGTATTTTTTCGAAGAGGCGTTTAGTAATATGAATTTTTCATAACAAGAGACGTTCTTAAGTAGAGGTGCCACTGTAGTTAGATAAAAACTAATTGGTTATTTTGTGTTGCTGTTACAAAACTAAACCTGATACCAGTGAGGTTTTGACGAACAACAACATTAGCAATACTAACAATGTGCCTTATTTGCTACTGTCAACTTCTAAAGAAAAAGATATTCAAAGCTAAAGATCCATACAATACTTTGCACTACTCTACGAGCTACTCTACTTTGAGAATTAGAACTTCACTGTATTCAGTACCGTTTCAACCTCTTGGGGTTCCTAGCAAATAAAAAGGACAAGCAAAATGTATGTATTTTAATGACAGCTCAAGTACCGTAATTTATATATATATATATATATATATATATATATATATATATATATATATATATATATATATATATATATATATATATGTATACATACACACACCAACATTGAAATTCATAAAGTTCCGAAAAACAAAAAAGCTAGAATTTTACTAGATTAAGCGTGCACCACATTCAAGTAAAACAATTGATGTATTTTGTATCCAAAATGTAAAAGTACTTACACCCCCTTCTCTGTCTGGAGAACCCCTGAATGAAGAGAAAGATAAGAAAAAAGAAAACTTAGCTTATCAGTCCCAAACACATTTCAAATGATATAACACAAGTCATAGACCCTATGAAGTAGGGATGTCCCGATCAGTTGTCTTTAGTTTTTTGCCCCCGAGTCAAAGTCAACTGATTTTGAAGATTACGTTGCCATTTTGTGCATTGTGCACAGAAACGTATAGATTTTTTTTTTTTTTTTAACATTATCTGTGTACATTTCTAGCCCTTAAAAGTGAAAAAAACACCATCAAATTTTCCTAACCCTGATCTTTTTCTCCCGATCAGTTAAAAGCTGTGTGGTGGGACTCGATTTCTGATCACGTGATGGGGATCTGGACATCCCTACAATGAAGATAAACCTTTTCCTGTAAAATTTTAAAAAAAAGGTACTGTACATACAAAATGGTGATCAAATCGCTTGTTTGAGAAAATAAACAACACTGATATTTTATATGGCCCAATGTGATTTGTGAACACCATACAACTAAATACAAAGTACAATTTGCAACGAGAGAACAACTTACGTTGAGTCATTGTCTTTCTCTTTCTTCCGTATCCCAAAGGCCTTCCTGGTACGTTTTTTCAATCCTGAGAAGAAAATATAAGCAGCAGTGACTAAATAGATGAGGAAAAAGAGATAAAACAATATAGAGGCATAGAGGGGACTTTCTACTGTCTAGCGACAATCATATATCCTGTATAGGCGATTCATTTTTGTAACATGAGATTTATGTTTTAGCACTGGGCATTATTGATAGTCTGCACTCCCCTGAAGGCAAACACTTTCCCAGAAGTACATTTAGCATGTGTTCATGGTCAGAGTAGATGTACACAGCCTTGAGAAAATCAAATAACAAGAATCAATGTAATAAAGAGCTTTAGACTGTGATCAACACAAATTGTCTATTAAGGAATATACTGTATACAAAACAACAAACAAAACAAAAAAAACCCCTCAGTTTTTATGATATAGCTATCGGACCACAGATATAGACCCCCTTAGAAAAAATCTAAACTATATGGTTGAAATCATTCATAAAGTTTTTTTTAATTTTTTCATACTGTGATTGTGATTTCAAACACATTACGAATGAACATGAAAGCTAGTTTATTTACTTTGAAACACTCGCTACAACAACTTCACAAAATTCTACTCAGTATGTGTGGTGTAAACCTACGTCAGATTACAACAATAATGCAAAAAAATCTGGGCTGTCACTTCATCTTTTCACGTTTTTAATAAAAACAACTACATGTGAGCATGTAGACTACTCTGTTTAAGTAAACTGCACTATACTACATGGCAATGTAAAATTGAATGAATTATTCAGCCAAACAAAACAGGATGCATTAGGATGTAGTTTGTGGGGTAAAAATGTCATCTTCTCCCTTTTGTTGCGTAGTGCATTATACTACTTTTAGCTGAGAAAAATAGCGCCACAAGCACATATATAAAGACTGTCACTCAGCACAGAATAATCACAACTCACAAATACAATGCTACTTTAAACAAAGTCATCTCAGCACATTATGTTTTGCTCGGCTCCATTTGACTCTCTCAAAATGAGTGGAACACAAAAGAACATTGTCAGCATTTTGTGACATAAATCTCAGTGTATTTTTAGTTAATCCCCATTATCATTAAGACAACTCGACTTTAATGGCGCAGGAACATCCTTACCCCAGATGAAAGCCCAGTTGTCACCTTCCATCTCTTTGTTGCTACTTCAACTCTCATTCTTCACCGTCCTCAGCAGATAAAGACCTAACGCCAGCTGATCAATATATCCCTCCTTAGGCACGTTCTCAACTAAACGCATGCACATGCACTGTGGACTGCACAGAAGGAACCCTTCCTCATACTAATCAAGTGCTGTAACACACACCCAGCCATACAGAGTAACATAATGCCAACGTCACACTCCTGTTCTTGGTGTCTTGCACTCAAGTTCACCACCGGTTAAACTGTGCATTAAATACAAACATTGACACTAATTAGTAAAATGTGATTCTCTATTTAAAAAAAAAAAAATCTGCACTTTTAGTGTAGCCCACAGTTTTACAGGCAAAATAGGTAAGGTGTTGTTATAGCAGTATAAGGAAGCTAGAAATACAGCCGCTGTATAGGAGGCAAATATGATTTCATATTCTGATATTTGTAAATGCAAAGAACGCAAGTACACAGAACAGCGTGAATGTAATTACTAAGAGTCGAGCTAAATCTCACTACAAATAATGTTAAAGTGCAATAGCATTAAAAAAAAAAAAAAAAAAAACAGTTCAGTGGCCTCGTAAATCTTGTGTGAGAATAATGTACACATTGTATAATGACATAATTACTTCCGCTCAGAAGGATGCAGGCAAATGTGCTAATGCAATTTGCCGGGGTTCTTTTGAGAAGCAGTAATTTGATTTTCGAAAATAGGAGGTAAATTAAAGTAGACGTTGAACCATACTTCAGAACCTAAATATACGTATCATGAGATTACTCTTAAGCAATCCCATTCATTTCCCCCATTTTTGAGTAAATTATGAAATTGACCCAAAATAAGAAAACAAGCCACAGAATGAACCCAATCTAAAGCAATAGAGTATGCTTTAGTAAAGGTGGCCTGAATTTTAAGTTACAGGAAGGATTTGGCGTTAAAAACAAAAAGTCTGCTTAGAAACACTAATTACACCTTATTCCCACAATGAAACTGGATACGAGTGCAAAAGCACAAAAATGTTCACCCTCAAAAGATACAAATATTCACTCTAGTCCCGTTTTGACTATATAGACAGAAAAATAATTCACTTTTTGTGCAGCTTCACCACCATTACAATATAATTTTTTAATATTGAATTTATATTGTTTGCTCGCTGGTTTCTGCACATGCAGTTGAGCCATGTTAACTTAAAATGCAGAATTTTTTTTTAGTAGGCCTGAAGGCCTCTGTGAGTGGTGGATATCAGGACGCCCATGCTATGCTAGGTTAAAATGCGCTAACTCATGTTGAACAAAAAGGATCCGCTTAGGCACTGAAACTTAGTACCATAGTGCATGGTAGTTCAGGCACATATCCATGCATGCAAAAAAAACAAAACAAAAAAAAGTAATTAGAATCCATCTCATCAGGTAGGTGGATGAGCTCTATTTTGGATTGCTGGAGCATTCCAAATAATGCAACATCAAACCCAGAAAATTTCACATTTGGTAAATTTTCATTATGAACATGTCATGCTACCATTGAAATCATCTTGACTACTGTAAGGTCAGCAACGACACAGTACACTCATAAATGCCATGGCTTTGGTCATCGTTGGGGGAGAAGAAGGGATAAATATAGTTTGGTTAGATTCAACTCTTTCTTGCATCTTCTCCAAGATCGAATACTGCACATCAAATATATTTAAATACACCAGCCATAGAAATTTTTGGTGAAGCTGGCCAAACGTTTTTCTCCCCCACCACATGAAAGGGTATGCGAAGTTAAAAAAAAAAAAAAAGAAAAAAAGAGAAAGCAATTTGAACGATGCCCCACCACTCGTCAAAACACAGCATAGTGATTATATTTGCAATGTGTCTCAGCCAACAAATGTAAATTGAGCATTCTCACAAAACAGCTGAGCTGTGATTGGCTGTTAAATGAGCCCGAAAAAACTGTGATGGGAGCATTTTCAGTTGAAAGCAAGTCACAAAATGGCTGCCCAAGATGCATAAAACAGGTGGCTTTTGCAGCTTCACTCATACTCCACAAAGGGTGCCTATATTGACTTGCAATGTTCAAAACTTTTTTTTCCCACTGTTAGAGAAGCAAGAGCCCCTCTTCTCAACTCTAAGCAAACCTGGTAGAGTCACCTTCGTGAACAAAAAGCTTGGAAGACAGGCGGGCGAATTGACGTTTCCTGTTCAGCCTGAACCTAGCATAACACAGCTAAGTCCCCCAAATGGTGGTTCCTGCCACCCTTAGCAAAAGGCTCAACAAATGTATTTTTGCTGTTCATCCTTCTGCAAATGCTCCAAGTAACACAAGTGACAAAGCAAATATAAAAACAGGCTTTTTTAGTCGATGCGTGTGCGTAGGGTCCTGCTCCCCTGACCAGCACAGTGGCAAAGCTCTATTATTAGCAAATGGATGCTTTTCTCAAATAAATCAATTCAACACATTCTACATTTCAAAATAAATTTAAGACCACTGCAATAAATAATCACCAGACAGCAACATAGTCCTATTTAATGCTTGCTTCTGTGCACTTCCACTGCAAGGATTGGTGTCTATGTGCTGAGAAAAATAAGAGTGTCAGTTTGTGCATTTTTCTGTGGATGCTAAAAATAGGTGCTGCGTGTAATATCCAGGTGGCTACACTGCAAGATGTCAACTTGTAGTCACAATGCAGTTAGTCCAGAAAAAAAAAAAATCCATATTAGTTGTTTAATTATTTATTTATTTTTAGTTTATATGTTTTGTTGCGAATGTTTTTGGACGGGGAATAGAGTTACTTGATTGTGCATCACCATCCACTGTTAAAGAAAGTGGGTCAGTGCCAGAAACCATATAACAGCATCTCGACTGTTTCTGTGGAGATGACCGAAAGATATTTGGAAATGCCACAACCTCATGACGCATCCATCTGTGCAATTGCTGCTTTTATTCATCTGAGTTACTATTCTGAAACAGAAGTGACAAATAAAATCAGTTACAAAATGAAGTCAAAACGCTACTACAGTACATAAATTGTAAGTTTCAAAGTAAAAGAATTAGCAAAGTGTAATTTGCTTTCATTGTTTTATCTGAGGATGACAAAAAAGAAAATGGTGGTCAGCCAAATCTGCTTAGTTTTGTTTGTGCAATGTGGCCATTGGCAGTTTCTGCAATCAGCAACACATGACATTGTATTACCCAGCTACTGCCAACTGTTAAGCCATGGTCAAACATGAAAAACAAAGTTAATTTCGTAATTATGTGTGACATATGTGGAACAACACGGATAACATGGCCGTTGCATTGTAGAGCTGCACAATTAGTCAAATTTTAATTGTGACCATGATATTGGCTGCCACGATTAATTAATCTGATCGTCTGCGATATAAACATTTAAAAAGCCGCATACCGAACATGTCAAATCAAGTACTGTCATCCTATCACAAGGGGACAATGTTTGCATGACAAAAGCTTCTGCATTTCTCACATTAACATATTTTTTACCAATGTGAAATGGCATTAAGTTTTCCAGTGTGAAATGGCGTTGAGTTAAAAGTAAATAATGTGCTTGGTTCTAAGTAGGCTTCATTTTGTCATTATTATTTGCAAGTATCAAGCCTTGAATCCTTATTTATATACCCTCGTTTTAAAAAAAGGGGGCAATCAATAGACATTTGACCAAACATGACAAAAAAAAACATGATTTATAATCGTGATTTCAATATTGACCAGAATAATCCTGATTATTGTTTTGGCCATAATCTTGCATCCCTAATTTGAGACAATAAAATTAAGGACAAAAATATATATATATATATATATATATATATATATATATATATATATATATATATATATATATACACAATTCTTCTCAGATGATCTGTACATACATTTGCACTAAAATGTAATGGAATTGAATTAAAAGAATGCTCATTATACATCAGACTCTCTGTATTGCATTCTTATATTAGGTCTTGTCTCTTGCATCATCCCTTTGGCACTCTGCCTCTTAAAAAAAAACTTATCCATGTCTCTCAGAAGACCAGTTTAAATTATATTTTGTTCAAAGCAAAATAAACATACCATCTTGATGCATTGTACTTTAAGGACATACTGTACATAATGGAAAATGACTTTTTAATAGCTTGTATACAACAATTTGAGTCACTGAAGTTCCTGCCCACCCATCAAGTGTGAAATTTGCTACAAGAGCTGACATTTAAGTGACAATAACGCTACACTGTGAATGTTATTTCAATTATCCTTTGTTTAACCCCGTAGGTGAGTTGAGAAAAATTTCTCAATTTCAATTACAACCTAACCAAGACGTGGCAAACGTGTCACATACACAAACATGGTAGCAGCGACACTATATGAAAGCCAAGGGGTAAGCAAAGGTGTAAAAGGGATTTGTGTAAGCTTCTGATAAGTGCCATGTACTTGATTGTTGTGTAAGGTTATCACTGTGGTAGTAGGGGTGGTGTTTGTATTGCCAAGGCCTCTGCTGTATGCGTAACATACACAGATCCGCTACTCAGTAGCTTTGTAATGAAGTACTAACGATCGAAGGGTGAATCAGGGGAAACGTATTCAAAGTGGCTTGCGGCAAGCTTAGCTATTTACATGTTCTTTATTTAGACTTGGTCATCAACCAGTAGCTATTCTGTTCTTTCACCCTGAGTGTCCTACTGGATATATGAGGAGCAATTACACATAATATATCCTCTTTAGGGACAAACACAACTTGCATTAAACATTTACAGCATTTTCTTGATGCAGTGATTATAAAGTTGTTTATACTTTGGTCGCAAACTGTAGGTGTGCACAATTAAGTATGATTCATAGATGAGGGGTGAGTAATATTTCTCTAAACTAAAATCAGTGTCATATCTTTTGTGCAATGTTGAAGAGGTGGAAAAGGGAGAGTGTGTGGTTGTTGGATTATGCCTTAAGAAGAACACACTGTATTTTATAAACTATAAGCCGCACCAGACTATAAGCCGCAAGTCATAACATCAGATATTTACGCAGAAACATGGTATATGTTACACTTTGATTTTTTTTTTTTTTTAATTGCCTGCCAACAGCAACATCATCTCTTCAACAGACTGAACATGTCTGCATGTTTAGTCCCAACATATTAATAGACAATGAATGCATGGATGGATATTTTCAACATAACACCAACAGAACTGCAGAGCTGAATAGCAGTTCAAATTCAAAGTCAATACTTCCATAGCATCTTCTTCTGTCTCCCCTTGATTGATAGATTATTTCAGTGAAACTATAAACACATTGCACATAACTCATATATATAATAATATATAAATACAAGCGTATATATTGTATATCAAATTTGCACATCACAAACTTTTATACAAGATCTTATTCAATTTAGACATATTTTTATATTTTTAATAATATCTTTTTATAACAGTTTTTGAGTAGAGCCATTGATTCACATCTTTTCAGTTCTATTTCATACTTGATCCATAAATTGACACCTTGATCACATACACACATTTCCTTGACCAGTTGATAGTCTCCTGATGGATAGAACAACAACAAAAAAAAACCTTGCAGATAAGCCGCACTGGCCTGTAAGCCGCAGGGCTCAAATCATGAGGAAAAAGGTGTGTCTTACAGTCTGAAAAATACAGTACTCTATGCAATAACCATAAAAAAAAGAAAAAACAAAAATGTCATGGACGGACACACAGATCGGAATTGACCATTTGTGACGTCACTCTAAGTGGCACAGCACACATGCAATCGATTGCATGTTTTAATTAAAGAAATTAAAAACACATTTATTTTTTTACTCAAACATCCTCACAAAACAAACTTTAATACATACATAGAAAAGTTCATTCAAAGTAAAAAAAAAAGAAAAAAGTAACGATTACAAAGTGGGCACATTGCAGGGCGAACATGAAAACATTTTATAATTTAATGACCGATCAAAATCAAAACTGCCACATGTAAAAGCAGGTTGCAGGGGTAGACAATACACATTTTTACAAAGTATTGGCACAACACCGTACTAACTGCTCCGACTATGGATTCTATGGACACTAATACAGATGGAAGTAGTTCAAGCAAGATTGAAAAATAATTAAATTAATGGGCGGCACCCCACCTCTGAACACACCCACTCTTCAGAGTAGGGCACGCCACGGGCATTGTAGTGAATTTTTCAAACACGTCCCGCATTGCTGTTTCAGCTGTCGCAATTATATGACGTCAAACACCACATGCGCAGAACGACGCCCCATTTACAATGTCGTTGTTCCGGATTTGGGAAAGAACCTGACTGGAATTAGATACGACTGCCGTCTGAACCCAGCCTGCATAGGTGGATGTGTCATGAGATTGATTAGAGTACTGGGCATTACAGGATATACAATTTTACTCCCATGTTTGCCTTTTCTTTTCATCCCTCCTGATAAAGTGTGTGGCTGCTGTTCTGTAGAGGATCTTCTATGTATAAATGAATTCAGATGAGTCAGTGAGTCACCCATTTGAGAGCTGTTGTGAGAATGAGTTACAAGACAGCTCCTCTCAGCCTCAAACCAGTATGAAAATTTCAAGGGCCCATACATCAATATGCGTTTTGACCAATGTTTTGTTTTTAGGCCGCTGATTTTGCCCCCCCCCAAAAAAAATAAAATAAAAATAAAATAAAATACAGGTCACTGATTACTCTGCCATATAAATATTTTAATGAAAGAAATAGTATTTGTTTTCTCCCAATGCATTAGAATCGGTGTCAATTACATGCAGATTTTCCTTTTTCACAGGCCAGCCTAGTAATAATAGCAGAGGTCAATATTAAATATTTTGTAAAGTAAAAAAAAAAAAAAAAAAAAAAAAGCATGTACCTTTTCGGTTTACAGGATGCATTGTATCGATGAAGTTCTAAGAACAGTAATTCTTGTCATTTGTGTTTGTGTTACAAGTAGTTAAATGGGTGTCATATTTAACACATTTGTGCTTAATTTATGTTGCAGCGTGTAATTTATGACTTTTTATTGTTTCAAAGAAACTGTGATTTTAGGATCTGTGTAGTGACATCCAGTTCAATTCTTTGCACAACATCCTTTCACTGCTCACCTAATCATTCCTAGTAAAAAATTCAGATGTGCTTTGTTTTGAATGAAAAATTAGCTTATCGACAAATTGTATGATGCATATTAATGGATACAAGGGTATGAATTTAAGTGCAATAGATATTGACAACTGTGTTACTTGTATGCAACTGCTGTAAATTGTTAACGTACATAAAGTTAAAATTATCAGCAAATATTAGCCGTTTGGCAGAATATATTTGGCCTATGTTTGAATGGCCCTAACTAGCCGATTTAATCAGCCCACTGAATAATCGTTTGGGCCCTCATCAAAATTAATCAATGGCATGGTTTAAGTTGGACGTTTATGCGGTTGTCAGCAAAGAGCAAGCAGATATGAATTTAGCCTTGTTGTGACAGTTAGTAAATTCATCTTTATTCAAGTACCTGCTTACTCAAATTCACCAGAATTTCCCCCCAACAACCACTGCATTCAATAATTGAAGAATCTGATTCAGATTTCAATCTCATTATTTTCCACAAAAAGAAGATTATTTCAAAAATCAGTTACCGGCAATGAAAAGGTTTTGATCGACATTATGCCGATCATGTACTTTTCCATGGACATCGACCGATCACGTTCAGTGGCTGATTGATCGGAGCACCACTACCAATTAGCATCAATAATATGCTCTGACACGCATCATGTCCGACAGCAATCACAGAGAAATTACCATCACATCCATATTGTGTTCATCTCAGGTTTTTTTTTTTTTTTAAGAGTGTATGATGTCAGTGGCAGTATAGCAAATAAGATCCTTCAGCTTTATTTATACATCATTTTTTCACTGATCATGTACAATACATACCTTTCAGTATTGTTATATTATCTGCCTGTATGTGCATCGAAATAAAACCCCCAGAAATCGATGCTGACTTTCTACTAAGCCGTCAATTTTAGACTGACTGCTACTGACTGTATGCATTGTATTTAAATATCCAAAACGTGTAATTCATTTGTTGTTTGTTGTTTAGGTTTACAGTAAATTGCAACTGGGGTTTAAAGTACCAGTAACAGTTCAAAGCACGCTCAAGGAGGGTAGAAAAACAATTGTCTCACACACTGTAAGCAGCATTAACCCTAACCCATTCGGGGTGCATTCATAACAGAAACTTGACACGGTGCCTCTTTGCACGGAGCGCATTGTTCTTTATTTTATTTTATGACTGAATCCAAATTTCAAATCAAATTTTGATTAATTACCGAGCCCGAAAAGTGGTAATTATATACACACACACACACCTTTCACATGAAACATGCCTAAGTACTGTATATCAGTGTGTCAGATAATTCCAACTAATCACAAGCTCTTGAAAATAATGGGGTTAGCCCCCTTTTCTTTTTTTTTTTAACCGCTAAAAACTCCGTACTCTCAAATGCATCTGATCACCTAACTCGTAGCAACTAAATACGTATAATCTCTTCCTGTGGCTGTGTTTTTGCAGCACGGTGCTGGTGTATCCTCTGCTGATAGAAACTGACGTCTGTTTGCATTGAGCCCTCCTCTAAAGCCATACACTAAGAATACATAGGGTTCACACTCACCCCTAAAAAATGACAATGGAAAAAGACAGAAGTAAGAAATGTGGTGCTATGATAGTGCAGTATATGTATATCAGTGCTGGCATTGACAAAACTGTAGTATGCTGAAGAAAGAAAGATTGTAGTCAGTCATTAAAGAGCAGCATTCCAGAGAGCGAGTGAGATGCAACTATGACCACATTTTTGAGCGGGGAGTGGGCAGGGTGACCAAATGTCTCGTTTCAACTGGGACAGTCCTAATTTTTGGCCTAGTATCCCAAGTCCTGACATATTCCACCAGCTACATTGTTTTGTCCTGTATTTACATAGGTCACACATCCTTACGTCCCAAGTTTATTTTTAATCCATCAAGCCAATTGTTTGGATCATTAGTATGTCACTCAGGCACACAGTAGCCATAGTGATTCATACTGTAAACTGATTAAAAAATAATTTTAACTGTTCACATTCACATGTCATAGTGAAGAACAACTGCGTGCTTTTGTCAAAGAAACATGGGAAATAAACTCACATCATTGCGACCTGAGCTTTCTTGTGGAGCATTCCCAATGTGAGCGACAGTGAGGTATGTTGTGCCAACTGATTTTCGACTATGTGGAGAGGCAAAAGAAAGTAAGAACTTTACTCGTTCATGCAGTTGACATCAATAGAAAACATCAATAGAAATGCTAATTCAATGAACCAAACAGCAATGACTAGTCCGTCAGCACGTTTCAAAGGGTACATGTAAACATTTTATAATGTATTTAAAAGAGCAAAATTAGACCAGCTGCTCATCAACTCAGGTTACTGGGGATACAAATTACATTGGCACAACACTAAACTATTAACACAACCAGTGGTCATTAGATTGACTAGCGAATACATTTGTTATAAAAAGTCCCTGGTGAGAATTTATTGCATGTTTCAAATTCAGCGAACTTGCAAGATTCTGGTTTCTAATTTTGAAAATCTGGTCACCCTAGGGATGGAGTATGGGGAACGGGTTTATTCTCATTGCCTTGCGTCATTGCGTCATTTGCCATTGCTGGCATTTGAAAGGAGTTGCATGGATGCAGTGCAGTTAGAAAATGTTATCAACAAGAATATAGGAGAGAGTTGAACGGTGACAAGAAGGCGCCAGGGACTGGTATCGGCGGGCAGCTGTAACCTTAGAGTACCATACCAGGTACTTGCCCATTTTTACATTTATGCTCATTCAGACTTAATTTAACATGTATGAATTAACAGAGAATTCTGGCCTTGAGTTGGACACATGTGCTTTAAACTCTTACACTTTTTGGATAATGTACTGAAGGAAGTAGGCTGATGTCAGTTGTAAATAAACCTGTCACCTGCCACAGAATTACACAAGCATGTTTGTTCATCTGGCCCTGAATCTTGCACATGATTTATATAAGTGTGTCAGTGAGACCGGGTGTGCCGGTTTTAAAAACAAAATGTCATTCAGGAAGGTTGTACTGTCACTGAATAAATTCTCAACTATGCATTAACAAAGTGCAAATGAGCAAAACACATTTTGATTCTACTTTGCAGGCTACCTTCTTATGCGTGTGCCTTTTATGACTTTTTTTGTTATCAAACGTTTATCCAGGACCTCTGACAAATTATTATGAAACCACAAAAACATACTGGACTCATTCCACTGTCACAATTTCAAAGTTAAGCTTTACTCTGTTTCATACTTGGTAATATGCAATAACAGACAATTATACAGTAGGTAATGTGGTCAAGAATAGAGGTTACTTATTCTGATAATTCGTCCACATTTCAGAAGAGGACACGGAAAGTAGTTTAATCTTTGATAATACTCAATGATGTCAGCATGCTAACGCAATAGCTTTTTTGCTTTGACAATATGACAAGGAAGTTAGGTTTATGCAAGGTGTAATGTTGTTTGACCTGAGCCACCAGATCAGACAAGATGTATGAAATTGTTAAGGCTTTCGATCCAGAGGACACAATGTCTGTTTCGATATAAAAGCTGAGAGGCCAGTTACTAATTGTTGTCTCTGTTGCATACATATATATATATATATATATATATATATATATATATATATATATATATATATATGTGTGTGTGTGTGTGTGTGTGTGTGTGTGTGTGTGCGAAAATACATCACATATATACTGTAGTATAGATAACCAGCATTACGTGCATCTGTTTCATCTCTAACCAATTACCAAAACATTCATGAGTCAGCAACATGTCTGTTGCCAAGGAAACTACAGGCTAGCTGCAGAAATCTTCAATTATTGTAGATCAATTTAACCAAGCAGAAGAGAAACATTTAGAGGATTTGGTAGTCTTTTCTAGACAAAGTGTGAGTTAAGGTGAGAATGGCTGAAAGATATAAAAAAAAATAACTTTTTTTTTTTTTTTTTTTTTTTGCAAAAATTATGATAGTTTGAGATAAAGAGGGGTAAACAGGAATTAACACTGTACATTTGAGGTTCTGCAGCACTAAGGGTTTTTTCAAGTTTAGTTGTTGGACAAGTTGTTAGAGACAAGTATTGGTGGGCCAAGCCCACAAATACCTATAATTTATGGGCATTTACATTCAAAACTAACATTTTCAATTTTTCAAATATTTGGGGGGAAAACTAAAATAAAAATAGCCTGCCTCACGTCATTTAACACTTTCTAAACTCAAGCCATGAAACCAAAATATAGTGATCATTAGATGTCTTCAACCCCATGTATTACCCATACAAGGCATGAAGCTTTAAAAAGCAAAGCTAACAGGGATTAGCTTCCAATTTTAACACTTGACTATAATCCTGCAATCACACAGGCCATGCTAAGCCTGAGCTAGCCATGCAAGTGCAACTAGACTGTACTGTTTTTCTCTCCAAATGTGACAGTTCAACACTTAGGCTGATTTGTAAAAAATCTGGTTTAAGAAAGGACAGCAGTGGGACAAGGCGAGCGTTACATGACCTGATTTCTAAACAGATTTTTTTATACTGTGTCAGTTGCATTGTTAAATTAAAACTGTAACATTTTCCTATTACAAATAAATAAATAAATAAGATTGAAGCTCAATCCAGTCACAGCATTTGATTAGCATGTCTGCTTAAAGGTTCTGTGCTTGGGCATTTGAATCTGGTATGTCGCCCTTCCTAAAAGGAGTTTCCATGTTACTCTTGTAACAATGGTCGTCTCGAGCTAAGTTCTAGGTGTACTCCAAGCTAAAAAAAAAAAAAAATGGATGGATGGAGGGCAGCCATACAATTATTACTTTAGATTAGCTGAGACATAACACTCAAGTCTTAAGAAATCAGCAAGTCTGTCTGACTGCGTAGGATTACACTGTATTTTACAGATGGACTTTGTGGCGTCTGGGTCTCACTCTAACTCCTAGTGTGCTGTCTGCTTTGGGCAATGTGGAATGTCAACACGGTGTGCCATTCATCATCCTCTGAAGTGGTTTATGAGGGCATATTAACATAAAAATATGAATATTATTGTAATGTAGTTAAAAAGTAGTTCAAAAAGGCATGCAAGTGCCCTTGCCATTTCTTTCAGCATAAGCTGTTCTTTGTTAAAAATGGATTTAATACAATAAGTACATGTAAGATTAGATCATGCAGATTGCGATTGCATTTGATGATTTGGAATTTATAGTTTTGATTTGTAAACGCACATTCAACTAAGCACTTTTTGTCAACATTTCATACTCACAGTCCACTTGAATAAATCATGTTTTTTTTAGAAAGCACACCAACCATTATCTTCACAGAAACAAGCAACACACTTCAACCTAACAGACCCAGCTGGTGAAAAGAAATAATGATGATGAAAAATTAAACTGACCAAAAGAGGAAGCAATTCAATTTCCTGTGCAGTATGAATAACAATATGGTATGAAGATACATCTCTTAAGGGTTTTCAGAAACACCACATCCACATTTCAAAGAAATGTGCTTTACAGCTAAGATTGAAAAAAAAAAACAATTAAATAACTCAATAACTAACGTCAATGTTGCTCCATCAGTTTTTGATGTCACTGATCCTGAATAGGGTTGAAGCTGTGCAGAAGACAAGCAGGGTGGCACAGGCCCTTTGTCCTTTGCCAGTTCTTTTTAGGTGAACGTAAAAGCCATTTTGTTAATGGTCCAAAAATAAAATTCCACATCATTTAACTAAATTAACACTTGTGCAATATTTTGTTCAATCATTTGACTTTTTTTTTACATCAAAGGCATTTCCCATCAAACGCAAAGCATTGAAAGACACCACTAGGGAGTTAAAATTTCACCCAGATGATGATAATAAGTCAAAGTTCAACATGGTGTCCGTTACCAGTTCGGCTGGATTCACACAGTAGCCTGAAGTGACACAACTCAGACTTTTTTGCCCCATCACAACTGTATCTGATTTTTGTATTTTTTTTCCCAAACGAAACCTAGGCCACTTGGATATGTGGTACTAAATCTGATAAGTATCCAGTCTTTTTGAAATGCGACTTCCGCCTGAATGGCCAGGTCGCATTCATCCAACTTGCACATAGCGTACTCTGTACTCAAAATGGTGCAAGCAGGTTGGGAAAAAACAAAAAACAAAAAACAAACAACAATAGTGGATGAGACAAAGACAACTCGATGAAAGGAGAGCCAGGTGTATGTTGTCTCTGTCTCTCTCTCACCCTTGCTCGCACTGAGCGAGTGAACTGTCTGCTCTGAGCAAGTGAGAGAGACGTTGCTGACACTGCACAAAATGCCATGACAAAAAAAACTACCCTTCTCCTCTTTAATGTATTCCTTAAATTTAACAGATTAAAAATATTCTGGCTCCGCTATGACAGCACATTGCCAGGTACTTCCGTGCACACGTTAAGCCCTGCAGTTTGAACCTATTCTTAGTTATCACACTACCAGGAATGTGCCATCCCTTGGCAAAGATTTTGTGAGAATGATATGGAGCAAAATGGCCCTAAAAAGGTCAGAAAACTGCACAAGGGTTAAAATATTACAATACTCTTGGTCACATTCTTTCAAATGACGTTATATCCTGTTAGACACAACGCTCTATCGAAGACAAGTCGCATGTCTAACATGTCACTCAGCATGTATTGGTTCACTTAAGTAGTATTGCAGTGCATACAAAAAAAGAGACACTATAGTGTCTGCAGAAAACTCATGCAAAACAAGTGTCGTAATTAGATCACAGTTGAAGACATTATCAGTCTGATTGTGTTGTACTGTGAGCTTTCTTAAATTGAAAAGTGTTTTCTTCATTTAGTGACCTTGCAGTTCAAATTTGCCATCTTCTAACACTGATATTTAATTGATTGACTATATCACGGTCCTTATTTTTTGTTCGATACAAAGTTGATTATTCACAAGTACACAATGCATGTAGACAGGCAGGGGTACTTTTTTTTTAAATGTAGTGTTTGTGATATGTTGTATATATATTTACATTACCTGCTTGTAAGCATAATAAGAAAAAAAATACATAGATCATCCCCATGGAGCAGACTAATAACTATAGCTTATTCCTTGAAATGGTATACAGTAAAATGCCACTGTGTGTTTCACACGCATCAGATTGTCACAATTTGATTCAGCATCAAACTGTCAAATCAGAGCAAGTTATTCACAGTAACACTGTCATTTCCAATGTGTACCTGTTGTGATCATTCAATAAACGTCTAACCAAATATTCCACCATTTTCTTATGTAACTTCTACACTCTGGTGGAATCAATTCGTTCCTGCAATATCATCATCAATCTCTCCACAATGACGTTTCTGAAAGGTGATTCAAACTTTTACACCATGTGTAACAGATGCCATCTTAAGATGCTTGACTGTACATCCATGAGTAAAACCTCACCTCAGTTTTCAGAGGATTTTAGCCAGCGGTGAGGTGGTGGTCCAACACCAAGTGGGTGGAAAGTGCAAGAACGTCATCAGCTACACGTGCTTTTTTTCTCTCTTTTTTTTTTTTTTTTTAACTTTGAGCATCTACCCCTCCACAAGTCACAGCACATCCCTCAAGACTATCCCTTTTAACACGGTCGACAAGCAATCGCATACACATTAAACCAATGTTGATCATTCGAGAAGAAAAGCACAAGAAAGAACTGCAGTAACTGAAAGAGATAACCAGTGGAGATACTCGTGTGCCAGCTGCGGCCTTCTCCCTAATGATGTCATCCAGGAGTCGTAAATCTCTCATTCGATCCTTATTGTTTTCACGACCCTTATAATGGCAACTATGGCACAATCCAAACATGAACAGGAGCAAAGGCATTAAGTCTATATGCAGACGGAGAATTTATACAAGAGAGCCAGCTGGGCACATAAGCCCTCCTGCACATTACCTCCAAATAATCCTGTACGAAGGGAAGTGGGAAAAGGGGGGTTGTTGTGCACACATACACTCAACTAAACAAAAGGTATCCACGGTCCAATTAGTGTCATTTTGCTTTATTTGATTGGACGGTCAGTGGCTATTTTTCTGGGACTAACTTTCAAGTCGTTGGTTCGCACTCAAAATAGCATGACACTTTGACATTTGAACCTCCTGAACATTCACTTGGCATCAGAAGCTGTCTAGGGCAAGGACATAAAGGAGGATTACACTCAATCGTAACAGCAATAAAATACTGAGGCTTACCTTCCATCATGGTTGCAGATTTGCATTCCTCTACCTCCAAGGGGCCTGAATCGAAAGCGGGGGATGTGGGCAAGAGAAGAAGAAATCCCAATGACCGGACCGCTTCGTCGTTATTGATGGACAGTGGAGCTGCTTTCCGTGCGTGTGTGTGTATGTGTGTGCGTAGCTAACGCCCTGGCTAACAGTGAGCCTGTAACACCCCCAGCAGCCAGTCGCCTGTCAACTCGCCAGGGAGGAAGAGGGAGAGATATACAGAGCGAGAGAGAGGAAGAAATAGAGGAGGTGGGGGCTCGGTCGGTTCGAACTAGCCGCAGATAGCGAGGGGCTTTAATCCATGGATGCTGCTGCTGCTGCTGCTGCTGCTGTGGTGGTGGCGCCTGCCTCTGCTTCTACTGACTGCGGTGGTAACCAACACATTCGGCGGAGGATGCTTGGAGGAGGGGGGAAGGCTAACTGGAGGTTAAAAAAAAGACAGAAAGGAGAGGGAGGGAGGGAGTAAGAGGGTGGTGGGGCTCGATGACGCCATACAGGCTCAGCCAATCCCTGCGGCCCTGTGAGAAATCACATGGCCTGCAGCCTGACTCATTAGAAAGCGCTCTTCCTTGACGAATGTCGATTGAAAACAATTACGAAATGCAGCGCAAGTACACGCAATGTTACAAGACGAATACACTCGCGCTTGGTAAATACAGAAAATAGGAACAAAGCCAACAAATGCACTAAGCCCTGTTGCAGCACACCAGCCTATTTTATTTTGTCAGTGCAGTGTGCTGTGCCTGCCAGGTGGAGAATACCAAATGTCAATTATTTGCGCACAGGCAGAGACTAGCTGCAATCTGGAACTCAGTTACCACCCACGTTTCGAGCGTGTGCGCATACACATGGCTACGAACATACAACGAAGCAAAATTGCTCTGTGCTTAGCCTCAGACGCACCTGTCTACATTTGCTCCAATGCGCCTGCTTCTGTGTCCCACTCAGCTCATGCCGTGCCTTCAAGTCTTCGTGTTTTCCTACGGGGGGGCGAGGGGGGGGGGGGGGGGGGGGGGGGCAGATTCGCGCGATTGTGACGCCATGGCATCCCAAGCTTTGACTGAATCAAGAGCGACATTCTCTCCCCACAGGTATTTCCTTTGCAACAATCCAGAGATAAATCCTTATTGAATGATGGGTTTATAATTACAAATTCAGTCATGATGTGAATCAAGATGGTTATCCCAGTCATGGTATAGGCCTGTACCAAATATTTTCTGGCAATAACATTTTATGATAATTCACAGAGATAAGCAATTACATAGTTTATTCAATATCGTAATTAAAATGAAGTGTTTCTCATACAAAACAGTATAGGTCACGATCTAAAAATAGTGTAAAGGAGAAAATCCCTTTTGTCCCTCGTACTGTCTTCCCCTTTCCCGTCAATACTTTTGTCCCCCACACTGTCTTTCCACTTTCTCGTCAATAATGTTACAACAAAATTCTTCAGTGCTTATTCCGAGATCATTGCTAAAGTCAAATAGGCTAAATATAATTTAGAGATTGGCATTTTTATGGTTAAAATTGTATGGTAATATAAAAGTGATTAAAACCAGTACATCAGCGAAAGAACCACCACCACAAAAACAAGTAAACAACAAAAACAACAAACAAAACAAAACAAAACAAATAGATTTAATTACTGAAGGCACTGGATTTGAAGATAATTTAAGACCCTCATTCTATTCAGTACCTGTAACCAGTACATTTGACATATTTTATATATCAATAAAAAATTGATAATATTTTATTTATAAACAATGCATGGGTTGCATTTCCAGTCTGTTCCAGAGTTTCACTTTGTACACAGATCGGACAGGGTTTGTCGTGGATGCTGGGGATTGTGGACCCAATTGCAGGGAAACTCAGAGGCAGGAAATAAGTGCAGAAAATCATAGTACTTGAATTTGACACTTGAAATTAAAATACTGCCTATTATTCGAGCTAATTCAGTCAAGTAAATTTCTCTCGCACTTGAGTCTATTCCCATCCCATTGTCTCTGAACACTGAGCAGATGCTACCAAGTCATAGCTCTCTATTTCCAACCCTGCACTTCAGTTTATTAACTATTTTCAGAATAGAAGTAACCCGTTGTCCTACACGCAGTCTTTCACCTTTTTTAATGTCTGGCTGTCATATTATTATTATTATTATTATTATTATTATTATTATTATTATTATTATTATTATTATTATTATTATTATTATACTTTAATTTACTTTAATTATACTATAATTTGCTGTTTTACGTTTTTATTTATGCATCGTAGTTCCAGTTGACTGGATATAGCTCCAAGTCAACCAAGTCATTGAGCTGATGAATGGTTTTGGCGCCATCTCCTGATGACTGTTGTTAATAGCATGCTATGCTGTACATCCAAAAAAATACAAAAACAGCCAGCCTTCTTCAACCGAATGTTAAATGGTATCTGAGTTGTAAAATGAAGAGAAAAAATATAGCGTAGAAAATCTCTTTTTATATATAATATTTAATCATAAAACAATGGAAGGCGGTATTCGGCTTCCATCCGACCATTGGCCCATTTGAAGAAATATGTTCCTATCCTCATCCCTAGATGGCAGTCAAGGACTTTCTTGAGCATCGCTACCATCTACTTATGAATTCTAAACAGGACAGCACCAAAAATGTTAAGACTATATTGACTTTACCCTAAGCACACAACCATTAATGTGTAATAAACGAAAAGTGAGTACACCCTGATGTAACACTGTTCAAATTGTCCTCAAATATACCCAGCAAATTTCGTTGTAAAAGGGATGCTGTATGTATTTAGCAATTTTCTGCAGTAAAATGCTCATATATCATCTATGAATTAATTAGCTAAAATTTACAAGGATTACATCTAAAAAAAAAAAAAAAAAAAAAAAAGACCAGTCATGGCTCAGTTTTCAAAAATCACATTGCCAAAGCCAGAAAACAGGTGAGCCGTGATTGGTCGTTATCTGAGCTCTGAGCGTGTATGATGTCATTTGCAGTCGACAGCAAGTGAAAAATGTGTTAAATGTATTTGAAAATGAAAATTAACATAGTTATCAAATTACAATATGACAAAATAATAACTTGCCACTACTGAAAATGGCTAAATAGATTTAGTATTCCTTTAATAGGCCCTAATTCATCATCTTCGCTATATGTTATGCACAACCATCCTTTAAATATCATAAATGCACATTATGTAAAGCGCTATGATAATTGTTATTTTAAGCAACATCTGCAGTAAAGGTGAAAGGGAAGTGGTCCAGTTGGGGAGAAGAAGGTGAAGGAAGAGAATAAGTGTCATGCTTGCTGTACTCGCTGCAACCTAAAATCACTATTCATTTGTTAATAGTTGGGAGAAAAAAAAATATAAATGTTCAGCTTTTATTCTTGTGCACAAGGGCTGTCTCCAGCTCAAATTTGTTGACTAAATTGCAGGCCCACTCTGGTCATGTTGATTTTAATTAAAAAAAAAAAAACGTGGGACAGTTTTCAAAAGGGAATTGTCGGTACAGGTTGGCATTCACTGGTCCCTGCTTCTTGACTTTGTTTTCTTCCTTTCCTTCCTACCTTCCTTGCTTCATTTGATGCTTCACAAAACAACGTTCCTTCCTAACAAATGTTCACACTATATTAGTTCAACGGGCTCAGCCAAGTACATCTAAACAAAAAAAGTTCATTATTGTGTCGCTCCTTAGTGGCACTACACGTATAACAGTCCTTCATTTGTTTGTTTGTTCATTGGTTCCTTCCCTCCATCTCTCCCACCCCATCCTTTTCTTCATTCCTTGTTTCAACCTTCCTTCCTTCACTCCTTCCATTCTTTAGTTGTCTGGCTGGCTCCTGTTTTGCAAGCTCTTTTCATTGCTTTCGATTGCTCATAATTGTGTTAAAAAAACAAGTAAAGGAAGAAAATCACACTCACATGTAAGTGTACATTTTTGAAAACGTACCAAACTGACCAAACTTTGACTTAGAAAGTTTTGGACTAAATGGACCAATAGCACCTCTGCTGGTTATAGCCAAGGAGTGCTCGGATAGTTTCCCGCAGGTGTTTCACGTTCTGATTAATCCAAATTAGTTCCATAAAATCATCTAAATTCTTTACATGAATTATAATACCCCACTTTGATATATTGCATCAAAACTAAACTGTTCATTTTTACATATTACCTACCTGCACATCAACTTCTGAGCCCATGTATCCAAACACACTTTTTATTTTGTCTCTACATGTGCGGGTATCCTGGGTCTTGCCTCGACTTATCTGTCACGTCTCCTTTCTCAAGACCTTGTGCCATTTCCATGCAAACCTGCAGCACTACTGTATATCCAACGGCCATTACAATGCATGCCCTGATAAGGATGCTGATTAGGTAGCACCCACCCATCCACCCGACGATTATACTTCAGAAAGGGCGGTCAAATCAAAACAAAATTCCACTCAAAGACAGGGAAAGACGTTGGGTGATAAGACGAGAGGATGGCGGGATGCCAATTCC
Organism: Hippichthys cyanospilos; assembly: GCF_059441005.1. Classification (NCBI taxonomy): domain Eukaryota; kingdom Metazoa; phylum Chordata; class Actinopteri; order Syngnathiformes; family Syngnathidae; genus Hippichthys; species Hippichthys cyanospilos. Next base: position 13,951,909 of record NC_142378.1, on the reverse strand, counting down.
AGTGCCTACGTGCCAACCAGCCACTCTCGATTCACTGTCGGTTAGTCTCTGGCAGACAGTCACACTGTTCTGTCATTACCCCACTTACTGCCCTGCCCGCAGGGACAGAGGCATACATACACACCACCACAGACGACACCCACTGACTAATTATTTGATGATGCTTAGGAGGCTTATGCCTGTCAGGCACATGGTCTGTTTAGTCTATTGCCACTGAAACTATTTTTAACTACGTATAAATATTTGGACTGCAATGCTTTTGTCTCTGTATACCTCAGCCATATATTTGAAATAAAACATTTATACTTTCTCAAACACACAACCAAGGCATCATTTGATAATTTAATGCTATTTAATGCATCATTTGATAATTTAATTTTAATGTCTCGAAGACTTGCCTATGACTTGAAGCAGTGTGGCATGATACAGTATATTTTACGAGTGGCATCAGTTTTAGTTAATTTTTTTTCTGAATATTTAGGGTCTTTATGTATTCATTTTGGTTTAATTTTTGTTACATTTTTTCATAAAATGATCAAAATTTATACAATGTAGTTAAGAAATGAATGTTTTCTATTTAATTAAAGAAATTGGCTATTCGTTTTCCCAATTGTTGAAAAAAAACATCAAATGGATATCAAAGTCAGGACAAAATGCCGTTTCGTTTTTTTTCCCATAGGTCTCTTGTTTTAACACAAAACATGCAGCTTTTCATTAGTAAAAACCAAGCTATGTGAATAAATGGTGGAACTTATCCCTTATGAGGTATTTTGTCCAATCGTTTGATTTTTCAAATCAAAGGCATTTCACATCAAAGGGGAAAGAGTTGAGATAGGACACCAGGGAGCCGAAATTTCACCCAGATGGCGTCAACATGTCCAAGTTCAACTTGGGATGACCACTTAGTTATCACACTACCAAGAGTGTGCCACCCCTTGGCTAGAATGAGAATGATGTGGAAGGAAGTGACCCAAAAATGGCCAAAATACTGCACAAGGGTTAAATTAAGCTTGGATACTTGGCTGACATGACAGAATGGAGCCAGTTGAGCTCAGAGGGATTTGTAAAATAAACATTTTTACATTTTGTGGTACTTAAACCCTCAGCAATCTTCTAGGAAGGGATGGAGGGGGTAGCAATTGTTCATCTGTGCACCTGGGAGGGCACATAAGCCCACACACTTCCTAACCAGATGTACATTGTGAAAATAATTAGTGTTTTGTGTTTTTGTTTTTGTTTTCCGAAACAAACAAAAACCACTGGTAGTCTTTGGAAAATCATTGAATTACCACTTTGTTGAAGACTTTCCTTCCACCACCAGCACCCACGAGAGCTGCTAATATAGGTTATGTGTGAGTGTACATGCGCAATATTCCAGATCCAGTAGGAGCCTGGCAGGGCCTCCCAGTGACGCACTTAATTCTGTACCCATAATTCATGAAGCATCTTAAAATAGGTGTGTGGATTTTTAGGCTCTGCCCTATCTGGTGATACTTCAGTTCCCAGTGCTTCACAGTGTGGCTGCATGTATGCAGTAGGTCAAGAAGCAGATGCAAAGGATTGGTAGGAAAGAATAAATCATTGGTTACATTTCAATTGTAAACAGTTATCAAAAATGGCATACAATGCATATTAAATTGCCATGTTTGTTAGAATAAAAAAAAAACCAATGGCTTCGTTTTTACAAAAGGTTTAAAAATGTTCAAGGGCAACAAAGACAACAATGCATTAGTCTTCATCTTAAATGTTAAAGCCATCACAGTTTCATTTGTTGTGTAGAAAAGCAAAACATGAGTAAATCTAATGCTGTTCGGAAGGTAAATATGTTTGTATTTTTCTGTCACTATACTGAGTTGCAATAACATTTTCTGGTTTTATTTTTGCAGAGTCCTCAATGGAATGCAAATGCCAATGTACTTAATGCAACTCTGTGCTGGTGACTAATATAAGGAATGAAACTACTTGATGAAATGTCAAAGTACAAGAATGTTGAATGTTATGGAATAAATTACAGACAAAATCTTCAGTGGGCAAATGAATCTCTGTCTTGAGGAGAAGATGTCCAAATGAATATCTTGACAACTAAACATGACCATGAAACAGCTAACGTAGATTAAAAGTTGAAGTAATGACCGCAGATAAGAGTGTGATCATGTCAAGATTATAAAAACTTGCGGAGTGCACAGGTAAGAATAAAAGAGAAGGGAGAAAAGGATACGTGAAATTGCACATTTTGGTTTGTGCCATTTGATGTTGTGACAGCACCTCCCTCATTTTTTTTAATTCATTTGTTAAATAGGGTGATATCTTATTAAATGCAATGTTAAAACTTTAACGTCTCTTGTAAGTATGTAAATTCTTGGTGAATAGAGGTGCCCAGGTGTCATTCCATGTGAATCATCCCCTGCTCATTTTCAATTTCAGGAGTTTGCAAAACCAAACATTGCAAAACAATACAAGACAAAAATCCAACTGTTGGGTTTACTGCACCATCTGCTATCTGACAGTTTTATTTGACCATCCCCAGGCATACTGTTATGAAACACGATCAGCATAATTTATCAAACAAATTATGCAATAGGTTCTCAAACACATCATAATTATTTATTGATCTTCTTGACTAATCAGCCTAAATAAATGAACAGTCTACACTACACCAAGCCAAAATATTAACATTCAGTTACTTAAGAGAAAATTATGTCACCCCTGCAGCTTTCTTCTTCAAATGATAATATCGCTCAGTTGTTTATTTTTTTGTACCAGAATGAACACATGATCTATCAATTTAAAGTACTACACAGAGTCCCCTAGAGCTATAGGGGTATATTTTCATCTTGCATTGGCATTTATTAATGTTGAAAAATAAATGGCAAAGGTGGCATGAGATACATTGACAATCAGGAATTATATCAAGCAATATTATACTGTTCATTTCACCTTAAGAACAAAACTCCAATTTCTAAAACATTCCGAACAAGCCATTTACACGCATGAGCAGACAGTTATTCCTGCATTCATGGGAACTGTAATCAATTGCAATACAATGGATAGTAATGGATAGACAACTTCATGACAAATTTTCAATCAGGAATAATGTGTTTGTATTTGAAATCAGTTTTAACATAAACCTTACTTTCACATTTTGCCATAATTAAGTACCAATAAGTGAGTAACTATTATAAACTAATCTTAAACTACTCATTCAGCATGTGCAAAATCTCATTTTCCCAATTTAGCCAATTTTCAAAGCTGATTTTTTAAATAATCAATTGATTGAACTGGTTCAATTTATTACCCTGCCCTATTTGAAAACAAGATCCATGTACTGTATTGTTTGATTGGAGTTAATGCTTTACATTTCCCAAGATAACAATTTCTTATGGGAGCTATTTTGTATCAAATGTACACAGTGAATTTCTTGAGTACATTTAACTCTAGAAAGACTATTATTGGTCCCACGCTAAACAAAGTAAAATCAACTCAAACTATTTTACTCTCATCCAGGGCGTAAATGTTACGCCATTGGACAGGGACCAAATAGTTTTTTAAAGTAAAATACTCTTTTGAAATCTACAGTGTAGACGCTTATCCTCACTAGGGTCGCAGGCCTGCTGGTGCCTATCTCAGCTGTCTAATGGGAAGTAGGCGGGGAACACCATGAACAGGCTGCCAGCCAATTGCAGGGCACACAGAGATGAATAAACTTTCACTCACCCAATCACACCTCAGCACAATTTAGAGTGTCAGATTCACTGGCCATGCATATTTTTGGAATGTGGGAGGAAGCCCGAGTGCCCGGACAAAACCCACGTGGGCTCGGGGAGAAAATGCACACGGGAAGGCAGGAGCCACCTGTATTTGAACTCAGGTCCCTGAACTGTGACGCCGACGTGCTAACCACTGTTCCTCCGCCCCTGTCCTGTGATTTCATATTCAATACAGTGAGTTAGCTGTCAGGTGGAACAGACTACGGTACTGCCTTCCTGGGACCGTGCACAGGAAGAATGGAAAGAAAAACAAATGAATGGCTAAATTTTACTGTACGGCATATCAAGATTAAAACACAGAAATGACTAACAATGTGTGTGTCCAGTGTCCAGGACTGGCTGCAGGTTCTGTCAAATGAATGCATTCTGACCATTCTTTTTTTTTTTTTTTTTTTTAATCTGTTCATGAACATTTGTTAAATATTACCTTTGCAATGCATGGCTATGACTAGACAGTAGGCACCTGTCAAAAAGGATGTGTTTGGAGTCTGTTTTACATTTTCAATGGAGAGGGCTTTCATTTGTGTGAATTATTTTTACCGTTGATGTGTCAAAGGGAGCAAAAATGCCGCCCTGCTGTAAAAAATGCTGCTCACAAATGATGATGGTAATTTTATTCTACAGGGAAATGTCTGGAGAATGTGTCTCGGTATTCAACTTTGGCACAGTTGCTATGGTAACCTGACAGAGAGGGCTTGCTCATCGCTCTAAATGTGAGAGAGGCTTTGCTCAAATCCACTATGCATTACTTGTCATATGGAATTTCCAAGCAATCCTTTTCTTGGATTTCGTTCAATGTAATAAAAACAACAATGCTTTTGCAAGAATGTAAATTGGATAGATTTACGTGACACCCTGACACTACATCAAAATAGTCACATTCAAGATCTGTCGTCATGAATGTACATGTGACATGTTTGCAGATCATAGATGGGATTGATGAATTTGCATTCACTTTTTTTCTGCTTCAAGCATAAATTACAGTAGTGTGTACTTAACTGGGTATTCAATTGCAGCCTACAGTGCATTTTATGTGACCAACAAGCATCAGCGCTACAAAAGCTGCTACTTGGAGTGTACCATCCCAAAAGTAGCCAATGAACCCAGCAGCAATAGTACTTGTATTTACTAAAACATTTAGCGTAAATGAGTCTGCAGTCCTACAGTAAACAGTCCATCAATGATGTTGCTCTGCTTTCTCAGCCATTTCGTCATCACCCCACACCTAATTGGCTCAGAGGGTATAAATAGCCACATCCATCAAAAGAGTGATTTACTCGCCTCACTTACAAGGTTAATGCAGCCCCAAGGGAAGCAAAGCGGGCCATTGGGTTATCTTTTGCTTTGAAGTGTTTAACAGATACAGAAAGGATAATTGTTTTTGGGTTGTTTTTTTTTTTTCATTGAGTAAAACATATAGGCATTAAATTAGTGCTTTATAATTTGTCAGTTATAGAAACTAAGCCAAAACTTGCTACTTGCAAATATGCATGATCGACTTAAGACATCTGTGCACAAGTGCATCTCAATTATTTTTTGCAAGCCATGGTAATGGTAAATGGACACATATATAGCGATATTCTTCCTTTGGTACTCAAAACACGTTTTGACAACTATTAAAAATTCTGCCCTCCCTCTTCTACCCACCACTCTTTGTGGTGACTTTAAATAAGATCATTATCTATAAATTCTAAACTTTTTAACAACAACAACAAAAAAAGCAACATTAATCAATTTTCAAAAAATGTTTCCGTTTTACAAGTTAGGGCGGCATGACAGAGTGGCCGACTCCCAACTGAGAGACTGTGGGTTTGATCCCCCCACCATCTTGACCATGTCTATGTGTCTTGGATCAAGACACTGAACCCCCAGTTGCTCCTATGCTGTGTCATCAGTAGGTAAATTAATAGTTAATGTAAAGTGCTTTGAGTTCATTTTATACAGGTTAAGGTTAGTCTGAACAAAAAATAAAGATCAAGAATCTAGAAACCCTTTTGACCAACTAAACTGTTTGAAGTTGGAAAAAAAAAATCAATAAAGACTCTTGGTTGATCTGGAACATTGTGCTGCTTTTGTGTAAAGCATGATCAGTAATATAATTTAGAAAAAAATGTTAACAGGAATTTAAAAGGCTTGTAACTACTATATAGACTGGTAATGAGCGTGCCGTTGCACCACATAGTGCAGAAGATGTGCAATTACACTTCACATGGTAAAAGCGTAGCCTGTTCCTCCGGGTTCCTCTGGGTCCGCTTACGTTTCCCTTTTTGCAGTCACGTTTTGATTTACCTTTACCATCTAGCTTAGTCAAATACAGCCAACAGACAACAGAGAATGATTTATATTGTATTGGATAATTTTTTTTTTTTTTATCATAAGCACACAATTTATGCTCATGATAGTCAAACAAATTTGATTTCTGTATAATTTCAAGTGTTACAAGTTCTCATTTGGAAGTTGTTTTGATTTTTTATTTTTTAATCAAAGTCTATTGCACCTCACAAGTGGATATTTTATGGAAATGTGTTGCAGTTTGACAATAATAGGACTAGTGATACAGTGTCACATGTGCTTGCAGAGTTGACTCAATCAGCTGCTTCTGAAAATAATTAAATGACAATTGAGATTATTTATTTTTTTTACCTCTTTGGCATGCATGGGCGATAAGGAGGAGGTATTTGTCTTAAAAATAACAAAACAATAACAGAGTACTGTGACTTGCTAAGAATAATTAAAAGACAAGAGAATGTAATACATTTATTTATTTTTTGTATTAAACATTGTACACTTTTCTCAATGTACCAAATATTCAATATATTGTTTAAAAATAAATTGCGTTAAAATTAGGTTCAATGAAAAAAAAGCTGGAGCTAAGATTATGGATGGAACTAAGATTTTTTTCTCATGGTTATCACTGTCAAAATCAAATATCAGCCCATGCTTGGTTTTCATGTTGTTCCCTTATTGGAGTGCAATTGTGAAATAGGGTTAAACAACATTACTGTATTACATAAACTCTTTTTTTTTCCTCTTTTGCTCTTACTATGGGGGCTTTTCAGTCCTCAGAATTCATCATCATTTCCCAAGTTAACCATGACCTCAGACACAAAAGAATGATGGGGAAAATTGAAATTGCTCTTCCTTCAGACGTCACTGTCTTATCAACGGGGTACTCAAGAAGGCTCCATGTCCCATTTCGTCATATGCACACAAGTGGTGCCATCAAATTATGTCACAGGAAGTAGAGTACAGGCCAGTATTATGAAAAAGGGTGGGTGCTACTTTGTGGAAATCAAAAATGAGTGGAGTACAGCATAAGACCTTGATGATATAACTTTTCTGTGGAGTTGAATTGCATGAACGGGTAAGCCATACCAGATATTAAAATCGATTACAAGGAAACTAGATAAGAGGGTTAATTTTTCACCTACGCAGTGCTGATCTAGTTCTATAGACCACAGGTGTCAAACCCCGGCCCGGGCGCCACTCCTGGCCTATCACATCATTTTATGTGACCAGATTACGCAAATCTTGTGCAGCAATCTCTATTAATCTAGCTAAAATGCTCCAACATTCCATCCATCCATCCATCCATCCATCCATCCATCCATTTATCCTCACAAGCGTCACCGGTATAATGGAGTCAATTGCATCTGTCTTCGGGTAGTAAGCAAGGTACACTTTAAACTGGTTACCACACCCACAGCACAAACCTACAATGCATGTTTTTAGATTTCAGGATTAAAATGGAGTACCCGGAGAACACCCACACAGGCACAGGGAGAAGATGTGAACTCCACACAGGAAGGCCTGAGCTTGAATCGAACACATGATCCGTGCACTGTGAGATGGACGTAGTAACCAATCAGCCACCATTCCACCTCATATTCTCATATATGATCAATAAAAATCTTCAGTGATTGTAGCATATGTTTTGTTACTAAAACAAGCACACTTTTTCTTGATTTAGGTTTGGCAGGTTTTTTTCATTGTTAATTCATGTGTGGTCAGCACGAAGCAAATAACACCGTCTGGTTCCAGTAACTGAAAGGACCTATCAACTGTTAACCAAGTTAGCATTTAGCTTTAGCCAAAGTAGGATCTATCAAATAAACATATGGTGCAAATAGAATAACCTGTTTAACATACAATGCTTTACAAAGACTGTCTTATAACCCGGTACACTTTGCGTAAGAAATTGGTTTACAATAGATTGGTTGATATTGCACCTAATAATATGCTGCATTTAATGAAAAATACAGTAAGCGTTTTTGGGGGGAAAAAAATCAAGAGAGAATGGTTGGTTTTATTCTATGTTTTTTAACAAATAAATTTCTATGCTTCCCATTGAAGAGTTTAGGGAGGAAGGCCCTTTTCTGTACCAGAATGTGTGCATCCAAATGCACAAATCATGGTCCGTCAAAACATGCTTTGATGTGCCCGAGTGAAGAACTTCAGAGCCCTGACCTTAAACCCCATCCAACACTGTTGGGATGAACTAAACAGAGCAGCCCATGACCTCATAAATATTCCTTAAGATGAATGGACAAACATTCCAACATCTAGTAAAAACTCTTCTCAGAAGAGTGACAACTATAAATGCACTTTGGTGTAATACTACACAAGTTGCCCGAAAGAACCCATGAGGGGGAAGAAAAAAACAGGAAGCAGATGAAATACAGTCATGCTTTCATTTTAATCACTTCTTAGAAAAAGTATTTGCTTTTTTAAACACAATATACAATATAATGCCATATATTGTGTGAAACATTTATTAACCCACCTGAAACAACCGGTGGACCTAAATGTATTATTGACAATAACAAAAATCACTTCTCATGCAGATAGTGCTAAATCAGGCTCACCATTTGGACAACTAGGACCAAAAAGCATGAACATAGATAAATGTTAATACTAAACAAAATTGTTTTTCAAAACGGCTAACAAGTTTGGTCAGGAACAGTTTACACAGTAGCACAGTTATATAAGACCATTTTGCAGTTAATACAGATTCTTTGAGTGCCGTGCGTATTGTAGCATGCCACCAATACTGTTGCAGTGAAATTTACTTTTACATGATGTGCGATAAGTGTAACAGGAGATCGTTTGTGTTTTTGCCTTTGTCAAACTTGTAGCTCAAAAATTATCTGCTGCCATGTAAGATGTGAATTACAAGCTTCAGTTGTAAAAAGCTCGGAAAGGTAAAATAAGCAATTTGTGTATTTCGATAGGAAGCAATGATCAAGTGACTGTGCTGCTTAGCTATGCATGTCCTATTCCCAAGCAATATGTCGTTTAAAAGGTCCTCTGTGTCACATCTGGGTCACCAAACTGCTGTCAGATGACAACCTTGTACCTTCAAAAATTGTGGTCCTGGGTTAAATACATAAAAATCAACTAGAACTAAGTAAATGATTGCAGACTAGTGAAAACAAAAACAAGTACTCAAGGAACATTACATTACATTCTATAATATTGTCATATTTCATTTTTGGTTGAAATGAGTTCCATTATGACTAATTTTCTTTCTAATCATTTGAATGCAGCATCACATGAAGGAAAACTTTGGTAACATGGTAGTTTTGTAGTTACAAGGTTCTCATATGACAACATTCCTTTAGCTCCTGCTCTGATGGGCACTCAAAACAGTGTGCACTAATATATACACAATGTTACATTGTGTTGTGTGTAACTATATTTATATAACAATATATTCCAGAGTGTTCTACACATTAGACACCACCACTTTTAGGTAATGCAAGTGCATATAAATTAGAAAATTGACTTTACACTCAATCGGTATTTATTTACATGCTTAACGTATAGAATAAATATACACTGTTATAAACAGCAAAAAGACCAGCTTGAGCTTCTAGCGACAAACACTTATAGATAAAGGTGAGGCGTGATGGGGAGAAGTATAAGGCCGATGGCAAAGTCAACAAACACGCTGAACCACACACGCACACACACCATATACAAAACCTCCCATACTGCACATGCATACAACACACACAAGATTGCCAGGTAACTATCATGGAGTGAAATTTGATGAAGTACCATTTTAGTAGAACAGTAAACCAATATGCATCCAAATAAAGGTGAGCTCAGTGGCGAGACAAACTAATTTTTGCTGTGGAAAATGTGAGGCCGACAAACCCTATTCAAACCATTAGTCTGAATCTGAATCTATGATCCAAAAAGAAAAAGTTTTTCCAGTTTGCTGTCAAAACAGAGTACCTAATTTTTCATATCTCCCCAATGTATGTCTATCAGCTATACAGTATGTGTGTCAATTTGTAGTTGCCCTAGAAGCCTGATAGTTTTTTTTTTCCCTCCTCCTCTCTAGATTTAAATGACGTCATTGGGAGGAAGCAGCACTTGAGGGATTTTCATAGCAAGAAAGAAATAGCTGGCCTGATTGTTTTGGGTTGTGTCCAGTGTGTCAAGAGGGGTTTGTCAACCATGAGAACAGTGGCACTGATGAGGCTCAGAGAGCGCCTTTCACACCGGCGGCTGGAAGAGCACCTTAAATCACGTAGTCTGCAAGGGCCTGATTGCATAGGGGCGGAAGGGCATTGCATCAGATGGGCCTGGGCTAAGGAATAGTTCCAACTAAGATTATTAGGACAGCAGCATACCTGCCAGTTAAAATTAGAATCGCTGCCGATGTGCGTTTTGTCCTTGTCGGACTCCATCTTTGATTGGACCGTCAGAAGAAGTGACCGCTACAAAAACGAATGCAAAAAATAGCTGTTTGTTTTATCATGTGAAATTGGTCTGTTAGGTTATGGATTGCTTCTTGGGCCAAGAGATATGCCCTCTGGTAAAAGTGGCTCTCCGGGTGATTTTTATGGCAAAAATAGTCTGAGTTTGTTTTTATTTAGTGGCAGGAACTGTTAATTATGGCTGGGATAACCTAATTAGAATGTCGCTCTCATATGGAAAAATGTGAAAAGAAAGCAAAACGAATCAATTGCTCAAATTTTTTATCTAGTAGGAATTCTGTACACCAGGATGCGTTTTGCATGAACGTTCTAGTTTTGGAAAGGTTAGGAAGCCCACAATGTTTTTGGACTATTTTAAGACAACATACTGTATATTTCATGGAGAAATATGATGTATGAAAACATGACATGAATGCAACGATTTCATCATTAAACACAAACCACCAAGGTAGCTGTGTTTAATGTTGCGCTCAAACAATTTTGACAAAATGTGCGCATTTCCCTATTAAGACGATTTCATCTAAGGGTTGTTTGTCGACTATATTTCTCTATTGCCCGATACATGGAAGACTGTTGTCAATTTAACATACAAAAATGATTTAACTCTCAGATAAGAAAAAACGTTTCACAGACATACTGTACTAGAGTGTTCAATAAATAAAAAAAAAAACAAACAAACTATATAAAGACATTAGTAAAAAAGGCACACAAAAGTTCTTTGACAAATGATACAGGAAAAAGTAAACACTTTCTCTTGCTATACAAACAGGTATCCATCAGAAGATCTTATTCTATGCTACTTCTATATCATATCTGTAAAAAAAGACTTAAGTTAAAAATTTCTCTCAGTAGTGTCAATGTTCAATTACTGCCAGTGAAGAAAATAATTCTTTCCCAAACTGGCCTACATCCTTCAAGATCCACCGTCATTCTTTCTTGACCATCAGGACTAAAATGTTAGCTGTAAATATTTCCTGAGAACTCTGAAGCCACTCCTCCGAAACTGTCCGTCCGTGCCTGGCTTCAAACACCCAAGTGCAAGATGGGCCCGTGCGGGCCAAAACTAAGCCATTGCTTCTGCGGGCTTGTTAAAAAGCACAGCTGCACTTTTTCCAAAACTCTTGCGAATCAGCGGGCCGGCTGCCGGAAGCCCTATGTGTCTGTGGGCGACGCCTCGTGCGTCACGATCTCTATTGTCGACGTGGGTTCCATCATGTCCCCCTCGTCCTGCTCCTGACAGTCAAGAGGAGGAGAGCGAGGCTCTCCGAGGCTGTCCTCCTCGTCATCGATTGCCTCATCTTCCTCCTCCTCTTCCACGTCACCGTCTTTTTCTATTCCGTCCAAGTCCTCTTCTTCCAGGGTCAGCTCAAACTGAAACTTCTCCCCACCCCCCTGCCCTCCGGCGCCTCCCCCATGTCCATGAGAACCCTGATCGTAGAAGGGCGGGGAGGGGCTCTGGGGGATCATGCTTTGGTACCAGTTCCTATTGTCTTCCAGCGTGTCCAGAATGTCCTGCGCGTCGGGATGGACCAGATCGGCCCAAGTTTCCCACAGGGGGTGAACGATGTAGTCAATGAAACCAACCTAGAAGAAAGGAAGGCATGCAAATTAGGCATGCTTGTTTTTTTGAACTCACAAAATTAGAAGAGAGTTACCAGCGCAAAGACAGACAAGGATGGCCGTTTACATAATTTTCCTTGAAAAACTTGCTTGATAGCTCATTGGAAATAGAAAAAGAAATTGACAAAAAGATTCCACCGAAATAAATATCTCTTACAAGCTTCATTGAAAATAGTTGTTGAAAATTCAATTAATTGCATTTAATCATAGAACATTTTACGACTAATTGGTTAAAAATGGCTTCACAGCCCTAACACAAATACATACTACGCAAAACACATTTTCTATTTTTCCCTACCTGACTCTTTTCCACTGAAGCTGTATGTTTATCGCACATGGGACTGATCTCCATCCCTCGTTCCCGCTCCCGGTCTCCCTGGTGGAAGAATTCTTCCATTATCCTATCGGTCCACTGACGATACAGCTCGAGGGACTTGGTGGGGTTACTCAGGTCAGCGCAGTGCACCATGTTTCGCAGCACCTGGGGAAAAATAAATTCAGTTTGACAATGAAGACTATATACTATGTCGTGGTGTTTTTTGACTCTTTTACATATGGCATTGTTACTTGAAAGAAAAGGGGTTTGGTAACTGGCAAGTCAATGTTTTTAGCCCTATGTTAAACAGCTGAGCCATGGAGAAGGATGTTTGATGGCTACTGGTTGAAAAACTCCACAAGCACTGGCAATTAAGTGGCGCCAATAGAAGCATGGAAACGAGAATTAGATGATGAGTATGTTGAGTCCTTACCTGTATTCTGTCCGTGTAGTTGTCCAGCAGAAGCACACCAGAGCTTGTCACCTTCTTAGTTTCCACCATTGTCTTCAGATCGGCCAACAGACTCATGTGTTTGGACATGTCAGTAGCTAAAACCTGAGTGACAGAAAGATGTTCCTCAGAAAAGGTCTTGTTTTTGAAATAAAGCATAGGACGTGCACAAAAATATCAATCTGTATGCTGTACCATGTCAATGACCATCTTGCGTAGGGACTGTCGTTGCTTTTTTGTGAGGTTCTGGAAGATGTCGCAACCTTCTTCCTGCAGGAGTTTGAATCCCACAGCCAAGTGATGATTCTCCAGCACAGACTCATCGTTGTACATCAGCGCCAACTCCGAGTCTACTCATTGACGAAAAAGAAAAATGAGACACTTTTCCGCGACTGCTCCAAACTTTCAAAGAGGCTTAATCAAGCCAAATATAACAATTCACAAGACGTACTGGTATTGATCAGGAATTGGTTCGATACTCCAGGATGGTCAACATCATGGATGGCAGCGGCAAAGATGGCAGCAAGGATTTCAAGGTCAGTGAAGACAGCCTGGGGAAAAGAGAAGCCGAGTACAAACTTAACAAAACCAACATCTGAAAACCCATGAAACAAGAGGGGAACAAAAAGTCTCTTGGTCCATGATTACGATCAAAATTACTTCAGTCCTAAAATATAGATAATGAAACAGCTACTGGGTGTGACAGATCAAAGACAGATCTCCCTGACGTCACTTCAATTGGCATTGTGATGATCAAAATGTGGTGAACCAGGAAAACAGTACGCAAAATGTGTCAAACAATGTGGGCTCATTTTTTATTGGTTAACATTTTTATTTTTTGCTGTCATTAGTTTGTAGGTTCCTGCTAATATTACTGAGTTTATCAATGGATTTAATCTCGATGAAAATCCACAGAATAGTCACACAAGCAAAGAGCACGACTGAGTAGTCGAACAAACTACTCAAGACTTCTGATTTCAAAATTGAAAGAGCAATTGTGTTGTTACTTACATCAAGGGCTGGAGTAGAGAGAAGAATGTGCGTGGACTGGGCTACGTCAGCTGCATGCAGGCTATTATGGTAGGCCACATCGGAATGGTAATGATCTTCCAGTGTCATCATGTAGGCCACAAAAGTGTCCACTGGGATCTTAAATGTTTTTAATAGATCTCGCTCCTTAAAAACACAAGATTGTAATATACGTCGTTAGGGATGACTCACTTCGGCGCCGTCACGCAAGGACATTCAAGGAAACGAGGAGCAAGATGGAGAGAATTGATTTCTACCTGGAAGATGGCATACATGATGCAGGTAAGAGGTCGGCTGTTGGAGTACTCGGAAACCGTGAAGATATTCAGGCCCCATTTGTTCAGGTCCTCCAGTTCCTTGGACAGCAACTCCTCTTTGTCCGTTTTGACGCCAAAGCGCGAGATGCTGCTGCTGGAAAGCGAAGATCCGTGGGAGATCTTCTTGACGCCGCTGATCTGCGTCATCAGCTGCTGCTTGTGCTGCTTCTTCTTCTCTCGTGTCTTGGGTGTCGGTGATGGTATCTCCACCTCATTCTGTTTGTCTGCAGAAAGGCAAATAAAAAGATGATATTTGCTGAAGCATCAGTTTCTTATTGGCTGTAATTTAACTATAATAGAGTAATTTGATTACAGTAAGTTAACACATCCATTATTGTTTTTGTATTACCAGACTGAAGTTTCACTTGTCTGGCCAGTTCTTGAATGCCTTCTAGAGGGCGTTGATGTTTTTACTTGTGTATCTCATCAGTTTTGGACATGGCAAAACCATGGCAATGAATGCTTCATTTTATGAATATATAAATATTCTTGTTGATAGTATACATGTGTATGCAGCAAATAAATAAGTTATTTAAACACATACATTGCCCCGTACTGTGATCAAATCGGTGATGGGTTATTGGTTATTTTAAACCAGTAAAAGGAGCACCAAATTTTTAAAAATGTTCAAATGTCTTAAATGTGATGCGTTTTAACAACAATCAGACTTGAAAATGTTGACATATTTTTATTTTACACATAATTGCCTTTAAAATGATATTAATACAACATGGTTGCTTGCATTTTCTTAAACTCTCACTTAGCTTTGTTTTGGTTTTAGACTTAAAAAAAAAAAGTTCAACATAATCCCAGAGTCCGCAGAATCTCTTTCAATGTTAAGTGAAAAATTATATAAATACTGTACTAATGTTAGCAGTTTTAAACAATCTATTATCATTGATCACAATTTTAAAAGACTGATGATGTTATCTGTCGAAATACTGAATATTATCGGTAAAATCCTAATGTGAATATATAAAGAGGCCATTGAACTCTTACACAGTAGGCCTTTGTTAACTCAGAATTGCTACCTGAGAACTAAGCTACACAATGGAAACACCTGCAACCTATCAGGTGATCTCCATGCATATGCGGCTGTTCATTCATCGTCTGTGCATTCATTTATTGAATCCATGCCAAGCTGTCCACCTGTTGTCCTCCTCAACTCCCACTGTTTATTCATTTAACTTTCTCCTCATCTCAATATACTGGTCAGTCTATCAGCCCGGGGTCATCTCCTGACTAGCTTCAGATCGTTTTTATTGAGGGTTGGTTTGTAATGCCTGTAAAATGTTAGTTCTTATTTAACATTTTATTTATTTCTTTATTTATTTGAACCATTTCGGAGCATCACATTTTCCGTACTTGGCGATTTTGGTATTCGTTCCAATTTTGAATTTATAAGACATTTATTATTTACTTTCAAGAGACTTTAAGGCTTAGCTTATGGAAGCAAGTGGTAGTGATGAAGACAACTGAGCCATTCCTAATGTACTTTCAGTGTTTGCATAAGAGAGCATTGCAGTGTTTCGCACATTTAGATCAATTACTTCTCTTTTTTTCATTCATGGCCTCCCAAACATGAGTAAAACAGTAAACAAAGAATCCATGCCAGATGAAAGACAACTTTGGAAATGCTGCATAAAAGATGATGCTGAAGCACTCATTTGTATTTACATTCTTTGCAAAAAGAGCTGAATGAAATCCCGCAATGAACAACTGTCAAGCTCAGACTCAGCTCATCACTGTCTCATCCGCTCGTGGTGGGTTATTCAATTACCAGCTGTAATTTAAATGATTGCTTTCAGTCTAATGCTTTCCCCCTCCTCTTGCCCCCTCCTTGTTTTTATGTCACTCTTCTTCTCTCCCTTGAGCGCAAACCAGTTGACACTAAGAGCAGCTAATTAAGCCCTATTCTAAAAAAACCTGATTCAGACCCCAGAAACTACAAAAAAACCTAAACCATCTTCAATCCACCCTTCATTTCTAATTGTTAAGAGTCTGGATGTCATCTTGGTCAGTAGATTATCATTTTATAAGCATATCAATAGCACAGTCGAGTTGATTTACTTTGGACATTTTTGCAATTCAGGGAGCAGGGCTATTAAAAGACATCCACAAAAACTCATTTTATTACGTCAAATGTTCAAGCTTAACAATCCTACTTTCCTATGCCTTCTCACCAAATGGTTCAGTTCTGTTGATTCTATCCATAAGATACACCAGGGTTCATACTCTTAATGCAAGTTAAATTCACGGCTTTTTGAGACTTTTCAATTCTATTTGAAATAAAAATTGAAGACCGATTTCTCAATGTCCCATGTTGACAAAAGTTTGCTCAGGTCCATTTTGTAAATGATGTGTATGCTCTTGAGAAAAATCACTGGGAATGTACTGCAAGACTCATTCGTTAAATTCTTAAAATAAAAGTTCATCTATTTGGAAATGAGAATACTTATCGTAATAAAACCATACATATCATGTGTGAACATTGTTTAGGGCTTAGACAGACAGTTAATTGCAAATTAAGGCCTTACTTTTATATTCATGAACTCAAGTTTTTAGGGCTCTGGAAGAACCTTCCATATAAATAGAAGAAAAGCTGTTGGAAAGTATTTTATTTCACTATGTGGTGTCAAACGTAGGTGTGTACCAATGTGCATGAAGGAAATTATGATGTAATATTGAGAACATAGATCGTGAGACACATATTACTGCATCCTCTTTCCGGAGCAAAATTAGGATGGAATCTAATATTTTTATTTATCTGGGCAATTATCCAAATTCCATGACCAATATTGCTCCATTTTATATATTAAAAAAAAAAAAAAAAAGTCCAGATTTCTAACTGGAAATAAGGTTTCACCTCCTCAAATAAGCATGTTTTCTCACAAATCATTTAGAGGAATTTGAAATGCGTTCTCCCTATGTTCTATTAAGCCAGCCATTGCTTACTTCATATCTTTTTTCCATAGGCCATCTGAGGATTTGAGGAAGCTAAGGAGGGACTATACAAGGTGCCCCTGCTAGGAAAATGCTTGAGATGACTCACGCAGTATGGTAACTGCCAGCAAAGGGGGTTCCTCTGTACCTCTTGTTTTCTCCTTCACTGCAGTCACTTCCCTCCCGCCTTTGCTTTCTCGACTCTCTACCCACCTCCAGTGATCCAGCAGTGAGGGATATGCCATTTACACTACACGAATCAGGATGCCCATTGATCGGAAGCACACGGTCTATAAATAGACCCAACCACCTCCATTTGGTGCGTAATCTTCATTTTTCCTGCAAACCCATGTGTTTGAGGACCAAGTTGCATCCTCAACATATCACTGATCCTTTTAGAAAACAATCTTGCAGCTTTTTGGTGAAATTTGTTGATTATCTATGGCCAAAAATAATTTGTAAATTTTAAATATATTTATTATATTGTATACATATACCGTATTTTCACTTGAATGCCCAACCCACATCAGATTCTAGCAAAATAGATTCTGTAACTTAGTTTAATGTCGAGTCTACATTTTTTCACGTGAAAAAAGAACATTTTGAGGCTGGTGCAATAAACCTTGACACAAAGCTCTGTGGCGCAGTTTTATGGAACACCCACGCAAAAGAGCCTGCCATAACATCTTACACAGCATCATAGCAAACATACACAAGAACCACGCTCATCTGTAAGTATTATTTCTCGTGTATTTTGACATTATTAGTTGTCAGTATACAGCAGTCTGTACATTTTTTTGTGCAAATCATGTCTTGGCAAATTTGGATGATGAAAATCCACATTTCTCATATTGTGACTGTATCCAGAAAAGCATCATTTGCGTGAATGCGGTATACTTTTAAATACCTAAAAAGGTGTTGGAGATGAATTCGGAAACCTGATTCCCAGACCGACTCATCTCAGATAGGTGCGTCAACTCCCGATTCAACATTCTCTTGAACTGCAAGACAGGAAGGGGAGGGAGAGAGGGGGAGAGTGAGAGAGACAATGCCGTCAGTTTCCAGGGAAAACCTAGGAGAAAATAGTAACTCCTTGGATTCTATGGAAAATTCCACATTTTATTCCATCAGACATTTCAATTGTGTAACAAGTGGGGAAATAGCACCTCACCTCCCCTTCCTCTAAAATAATCATTTGTTTCACTATTGGGTAGGCCTAATCTTTTATACGTTTTAAATTCACCTTTTGATCACAATTAGATTTCTGATGCTCATTTGTCCGTTTTTGTGTGCAAGAATTTCCAAATCCACTCTTAAATCAAAATGTCTTTTTGTACATTTTCATGCCATTTTGTTCAGACACCTCAAAATTCATCATTTGGATGCAATAGAAACTACATTTAGATCCAGGGCACTGCAGTAGGGGCTGTTGACAAGACGCATTTGCGCACACTCACCACACACCAACACACATCAAACACATAGCTCTGCAGAGGGCTCAAAATGGAGCCCGAGAAACAAAACACCACTCTGACATACAGTATTAGGGATCTCAGTGCAGTGGCAACAAAGCTCAAAAATGATGATCAGATTTACAAAAAAAAAAAAAAAAAAGAATTAGATAATTATACATCACAAGACATCACAGTGAATGAGTGCGCTACCCCGACATGCTACGTAGTTAAGAATCACACACCTTGATGTAACCCCAAGACACCGACAGCAGGTAATTAGCTTCAGGCATTTTGGATCCTGTTTTCTCGCCCCTAATCAAAGCCAGAACTGTAATCCAATAGAAAGTATATGGAGGCAGCTGAACAAGATCCCCCCCAACCAAAAAAAAAAAAAAAATCTTCACTCCCTAAGGTCCGTTTTAACAGCTTCGAGAGGAGCTTGATGGTGGCCCGATCTCCCTCCTTGTCGCACAAAGAGGCCAGCTCAAAATCTCCATGTCCATGGATGGATGGAGAAGTGCCTGGATGCAATGGGCGCTGCTAGATGGGCTGGGGCAGCAGCAGCAGCAGCAGCAGCAGCAGCAGCAGCTGTGAGCCGTAAGCAACTCACAGTGCATTCATGAATAATGGAGAAGAAATGACCATGGGAGGCGTGGGAAGAGGGAGAGAGGAGATAGCGATAGAGATGGGCGGAGGGAGGGAGGCTGCGATGCTCATCTGACTAGAGGGGGGGTTCCTCTGCCGGGTTTGTCTCGGTTCGATGCGCTCCGTGCTGTAGTGCCAGCTAGGTCCTCCGCAGCTCCCCCGCCCTCCGCAGAATTCCCTGTCTCACTCTCTAGATGTTTCTACCTCCCTGGCCTGATGCAGTTTGTCAGCCCCAGCAACACGTTCCATGCAGGACACATGAGAGTGACGAAAAGAGGAGGCAAGTGGCGGGCGGGCTGCCTCCAGCTTGGCTATGCGGTTCTGATTGGCATCTGAAGTCCCTTTGGACTCAAATTCCGCAGTTCAATCTCACAACCACTGGACTGCTTTGCCTCAGTTTTTCTGCTGAGCCAATTTTATATTGAAGATTAACTCCTTTCTTCATAAATCCATCCATCCTTTTTCTTAGCCACTTGCCCTCACAAGGGTTGCAGGCTTACTGGTGCCTATCCCGGTGGTCTTTGGAAAGCAGGTTGGGTACACCCCGAATTGGTTGTCAGCCAATCACAGGGCACTCAGGGAGGAAAGGCCACTCACAAACACTCCTAAGGGCAATTTGGATTGTCCAATACACCTATTGTGTATATTTTCGAAAAACTGAGAACCTGGAGAAAACCCACATGAGCACGTGGAGATCATGCAAACTCTACACAGGAAGACCAGAACACATGCAAGACGGGAGTGTTTTCCACCGTGCTGCCCTCATTCATAAATATCCATTTCAATTTGTAATTAAAAAAGGGTTCACTTCATAACTCTACAGACTCATAGAACCGCTAATGTGGCATACACATTTTTGACTGGTAAAGATCACACAATAATATTTGCAAAGAACATTCAATCATATTATAAAATGTAGGGGAAATGTTAAAAACAATATTTTTTTCCCCATAATGCCATGGGGTATGTGCACGGGCTAGTCAATATCACGTGCTATTCTGAGAAAATAATTCCAAACGAATGTCATGCTCTGCAAACATAATAATAAAACTACAAATACATTACTAATAAAATAAAAAATAATAAAAAGACTGTCAAACTAAGTAACTGTAAACACTACTGCTCAAGTGTGGGCAGAGCCTGCAGTGTATTGCTAATGCAGAGTGCTAATGCTAAGGCAGAGCTAAAATTCTCATTCTAGAAGCAATTCTCAAAACGTTTCACTTACAATTTTTTTATCTATAATATGATTATTTTCTTCTAAAATACAGTGTTGAAATGGTAGTTCATTTCAACAGTTGTATTTTAAAAGAAAATAATCATATTATAAGATTGAAGAAAGCATTTACAAACGTTTTTGAAACCAAATATTTAATGTTGATTTCAATATTTAAGTAAATAACTGCTCAAAATTTGTTGAAAATTAATGAATAGTTATGGAAAAATTAGCTATTAATTAAAAAAAATTGACTGACTGCACAAAAAATGCTGCAATTTATGAATACATTTGAATGCTTTGAATGCTTTACATATAAGTTTGAATTTTGTATATGACTTTGTTTGTTACAAATGTTTACACCACAATGGCATGTATTCTGAAGTCAGCCATTCTGAGGAACTCATCCCCGAGGCTCCACTACGAAACAATGAATGCTGGTCACATTTTAGGGAACGTGCATGTGCAGCATCTTATCACAGCCTTTATAATCGTTTTTTTCACACCCTCATTCTCATTGTCTGCTGATATTCTGTACATACGGCAGCCTTAGATGCTGAGGAGGGTTATTTTTAAGAGCCTGTGCTGAGGAGATGACTTCAGTGTGCGAAAAAAAGAGGAAAACGATGGGAGATAATTGCATCTTTTCCAAATTTAGCTGGCATCAACCCACTGGTTTGTGTTTGTGCTGTGTGTCCCAAATACAAGAACTCCCAAACACCATGGCAACAACATCAGGCAGCCAGCACGCGGCTCTTTTCAGTGGAGCGAAAAGGAATAAAGAGGATAGGCTTCCCCTTTTCCTTTGCAGGCAGACATGTGTTAGAACTGCTGAGCTGTCAGGAGGACACGCCACACACATCGCCTCAGCTCACATCCAACCATTGCAAACTGAAAATCGCTCCCCCACCTCCTCCCGCAACGCCGTCTCTCCTCCCGCAATGCCGTCTCTCGCTCACTATCCGCCACTTACATGTCGATTTCTCTACTGGCTGCCACTTGCCAACACAGTCATATATCTCTGTCTCGCTGCCTCACCGGCACGATCGATGGCCTGTCCTCGGCGCATGCGGACACTACTGCATTGAACAAGGCTCGGACCACCTGACTAGAATATACGGTTAGAACAGGGCTACTAGCCAATTTTGATGCATGCTGTTTTTTTGTCACCCAACAATGGTTGCACGGTTTTGCAAGGACATTTTTAGCGCGCCAATCCATAGGAATCTACAAACTTCATTTTGGGTTATGGGTAAGTGTGTACACAAATGATAACTATAAGTGGGAGATCAAAGCTTCCCTGGGAGGGTTCCAGATTATCCTCCCACAGAGAGAAAGAATATGGAAAGAGCTGAAAGATGCAAAAAAAGAAGTGCAAGCGAGGAGGCAATACTTTATATAATACTGTGCTGCATAATATATAAAGAAACCCAAAATAACAGGGGGTGGTGTCGCCGCAGTGTGGTGAAGAGCTGTGCTTCCCCACTGGATTAAAGAAATTCCCAAGCACACACAAAAAAAAAACAGAGCACAGTCGTCACCTACAATGGCATTTTCTGCAGTTGCGCATGCTCACATGCTTGTTTAAACACATATAACTATATAACTTTTTAACTATGCATTTGATTTCATTGCTTATCCCGTGGGAGGAAAGCCTGCTATCCTTCTGGCCATTTTTTTGGAGGCTTCCCTTATGCTGCTATTGCTCGATAAGCACATCCTCTATTTTCCTCGGCCCCCTTGCCACGTGCAACTTGATAGCGAACGCTGCTGCAGCAGAGGCAGAGAAGGTAAAGGGAGCCTGTGGCATTTCGGTGAGAGTATAAGAAAGGAAAACACACACTGTGCTCTTCCATTCAGATATGATCCCATTGGACAGCTCAATGTGGGGGCCAGCCAGGCGCACAGGTCGCTGAAAGGCAGATGGAGTCTCCGTCCCTAGAACGTGACTCTCCCTGTCTGTCTATTGATAAATTGAACAATGTATGTGTATCCATCCATCCATCTGTCCGTCACTCAGTCTTTTCAAAGGGTTTAGGCTTAAGGCCACTAGTGGGCGCTCTGTGTTAAGCCTTCTGCGTGACAGTAATGGATGACCTTTCCAAGCATGCATCCCAATTTAGAGTTTGCATCCCAATTTCTCCCAAATTAGAGACTTAAATGAGATGTACACTCATAGGGATGTAAGATGTTAGATGAAATTACAGTGGAGGGTAATCTTGAAATAATTCTTCACTCCTGTCGTTCTTTGAGAATTTTAACACACTTTTAGACATACATATTTAACGAGTTCAACGTCAACTTTCAACTTGTTTTTTTTATGTTTTAGGGTTTACTAAGAATACAGCTCAAGGCATATGAGATCATTGCAGACCTTTCAATATAGTTTTTCTGCTCCTCCTTAGGCAAATATACTGTGAGACAGTAAATTCAGGTAAGACAGTTATGACGCTACTTATGAAGCCATTTGTGTTCAAGATTCACTGTGCCTTATTTAATAGGTATAGCTATGACATTTGCAAACAAATAAGAAGGGCAATTGGCATTTTTTAAGCAAACTTATTATTTTTGTGCTTGTTAGGCCCCAGTAGAATGCAATGGTTTTTTTAATTATTTTTTTAATTTTTATTTTGGGACATAAGAGCATAACAGTCAGCAGGGCAATTACATTTTCTTCTAAAGGCCAATGACTAATATAAAACAGTACACTTGTAAAGTAGCAAATAATTAAACACTTACAATAGTAATAAACGGCTTGAAAATATATGTTCTGTCTATGTTCTATTCTCTCTGATCCCACCTATATGCATTCAAGTTATAGTAAATTCCTTCAACAAATCAAACTGTTAGGACAGACTTTAGTTGAGACAAAAAAAGGAAAAACTACCAAAGGAGCTTTAATTACCAAATGGAATCAGCAGTGGATGAGGCAGAACAACTTATTAAAAGCAAATGAGCTCTGCCTCATTTATCAATACCAAAAACTGACACAAATGTAGAATTGTTTGGGTGAATTTAAATAGGAGCATGGGATGTTCCGATTGACCAAATAACAAGTAAACTTAATTACTATGACACATTCACATCACCGCTGTCTGACCAACAGTCCTATGAAAATACCAATTTCAAGATTGTAAGATACACTTAAGGCTCTCACAAACTAAATATAGAGCTAATCACAGCATGCCAAGCAACAGAAGAGGAACACTCAAAGTCCACATACTGTTAACAAGATTTAGAAAATACACACACAAAAAAGACTGCTCAACAAAGCAAAAATTTGTCGAGGAAACTCACCTTCCTCCAGCCATTGAGCTTCCCTAATTTCCTCTCTTTCTTGTCAAAATAACAGGCTCCCATGTTGTTGCTGTTAAGTGGAGAGCAACTCGTTGAAGTGGCTCAGTCTGACTAAAGCATGAGTGAAAAGGCCAAGCCTCGACTTTCTGACGTTGGGAAATGCCACAGCTCAAGTGACTCACTTGGGGCTGTGAGGTCTGACTAGGCTTTACCTCATTCCGCATGTCTTTATGCATGTGTGTGTGTGTGTGTGTGCGTGCACGAAAGAGAGAGAGAGAGAGAGAGAGAGAGAGAGAAAGAGAGAGAGCAAGACCTAGGCCCGAAACACACTCCCTCATGAGAGTAGTCCCGCCTCAGTACTGTTGTCCAACTCGAGTTGCTTTCCTGCAGCCATCACACTCAGCTGTTGGATTAACATGCATATTTTGATGTTAATATACCTTCTTCTTTGTATTGACAATTCTAGTTGAATTCAGAGTTGCATTTCCTTCAGCAAATGTCACCAAATTGCTGTGGTGACAGTTTATCCTCAAGAAATCTCAAACAAGGTCCCAATAAAACTTGCAATACCCAATCCCAAAAGTTGTGCAGCAAAAAAGAAAAACTCCTCCACTAGGGGAAGGACCTCATCCCCGACCCGGAGAGGGCACTCCACCCTTTTCAGACTGAGGACTATGGTCTCGGATTTGGAGGTGCTGATCTGCTACCCAGCCCCTTTATTAAAAGCTCAGGGCATTTTGAAGGGCATTTTCACTGACGACTAATAATTTAACCAAGTCAGATGAAAGGGGAGTAGAAATCGTGCACTTTTCAGTTTGAAGTACAAACAAGGGAATGGGGGGAAAAGACTATTGTTTCAGAGACTTTACAATAGTTCCATAAAGTTATGCGTTTAATGTACAGTAAGTCTACTTATCAGCTTGTTTGACCCACATGAGGTTACGTGCTAGCATGCAATATCACTGCCATCATTATACACTGTGCTGCAGTTACGAATCTTATATTTAATATATACCTAAAACATTGTTGAAGGAAACATGACTGTTCATCACGAATCAAGTATCGCAGAATTTTACTCAAATTATTTTGGGGTTAAGAACTAAGACTACAGGGTAGAGATTGTGTAACAAAATTTGAACTACATATTAAGCCACAAGAGACTAATGGCTCTTGAGTTGTTTGTCTGCAAAGGCTTCTACAAATGTTAATTTGAATACAAATAGTTTATTAGGTCATATTCTTTATTTGTGATTAAACAAACATGATGTAATATTTAAAACAAAAAACAAGTCTAACCACTTACCTGTTTTGACTAAGTTTTAGTATGGTGTATTTTAATCAACAGGTTTTTTACGTAACCCACTCTCTCGTAAACCTCTCCCTCAAAAGATAATCACATCTTATTTCTTCAAAATCATCTTATAAGCTTGTTAGATCAAAAAAAAGAAAGAAATTATGCCACCATAAAATATAAGAATATGGTCAAAATGTTTCATTCAAATCCATCATAAAGAGGTGCTGTAATTAATTTAGTACAAATAATTTTGACAATGATAGAGTACAGTAGATGAATTGGAGATTACATGAGACTGAATATGCAGTACATGTCAATTGTCTGGACAGACCAGGTCATTCATTTCCCTAAAGTAATGATGGTCACTTTTATTTTGACAATTTTCTTCTTTGCTGTGGTTTCAGTGCCTAGTTTGCATCCTCACGATTAAGTTTTTATTGCGTCACTTCACAAAGATATCAACATCAACACATCTCCTTTGGGGAAAAAAAAAACACATTAAATTGCTGATTAAGGATGCTAAGAAATCACTAGTCAATTACAGTCATTGTATGATACAGCACATGTTAAGATTCTAGTGATTGGTATGTCACATTCAGAATGAAGAATAAATCTTCTTTTCTTATTCATAAATATTAACATTTACAACAAGGAACTGGTGGACAGTCAAATTAATCCCCATTAAACTGCCATTAAAACACTAAATAGGAATAATATTCAGAGCCATGAGTATGCGGTTTTGTTTCATTTTTATCAATCAATTGCAGATATGTGAAGGACGCTGCATGTGTTGTTACAGACCATTCCCAAAGTTGGATGGTCGTCGTTAAAGCGTGTAGAAAGAGCTACATATTTTGTTCTTCGGTGTTTCGGCCAAGCATACGTCACTTTCGGTTTCAGCCAAACATTTAATTTTGGTGCATCTCATCCTCAACTCTTTTCAATCCACTGCAAGATGTAGGATCCTTTTCATTTTGCGGCCAGTGAATACCTGTGTGCTTAACAATTCTGTCCACCCATCTACGATTAGGTCTTGGCCTCAGGCGTTTCTTATCTAGTGGTATCCAGTTAACTTTGGTCTGGACCAGACAACATGTATAACCAGCCTAAATAAGAGTCACATTGAGCCTGCTTCACAAAGTTTATCTTACACTCACAGTACAAAATTTTTACAAAGTTGACACACACACACACGCACACACATAAAAAAGTGGATTTCTACTCCTGCAATTGGCTGGCAACCAGTTCAGGAGTCTCTCGCCTACTGCACGAAAACAGTTGGGATAGGCAACAACAAGCAAGCGACCAGAGATGGGAAAAACAGGTCCAGAAATTAAAAACCCTGCCACAGTTTGACTTTAGCCACACCTGCTTTCACTTAACAGGTAAATTGACAAGCTCATTTGACTGTAAGTTGATTAGAGCACCTATAGCTAAAGTCAAACTGTGGCAGGGTTCTGCACTTGGATTTCCCATCTCTGAAAGCGACCCTTGTGAGGATAAGCGGCTACAGAAAATGGATGGATGAATGGATTTCTACTCCAAAGCAACTTATATGTTTCTTTCTTGTTTATGATTCATGGTTTTTGACTGGTTTAAATGATCCTACGGAGGGATGCAAAGTACGCAGGTTGACTGACTACTGCTGAGACAATAGCCACCTGGTCACATATGATCACTGCACGTATGTGTGGGTAAGTCGTGGAACAATAGTTTGTGGGTAAATAATGAGGGCCTCCCATTCAGAAGTGAATGGTTAGTTCCCTGAAAAAGTGTCGAGAATAATGGCAACTATAAATAAGGGCTTGCCCTACCTTGGTGGAGGCCATGTCGCTGACAGAGCGATAGGTCTGGATCGTCTCCAGCTGGTCCAGACACCAGTCCAACTCTTCCGTGGTCTCCATGGCCAGCTTTTGGTACGCCTCATCTGTCATCAAGCAAGCGGCAGAAACACACACACGTTTGAACAGATTACACACATGGGGACTAAGCATAATGCTGCAGAGACCAGGCCAAGTGCAAGCTTCCAGTCTTGTTTGGAGAGCCGTTTATGTGGATAAAACTAACGCGACTAATATTTTTCATGCAAAATTTTATGAAAACCAGACCAACAGTTGTTTAGTCCGTCAAGGCATTGTGATAGCATCAGTTACAAGTTTGTAGGTCAGAGCTTTTTGAGATTTTGGTTATTACATAAGCATTTTCAAGAAGGGTATTTCTTAAGCTATATCTTGCAGTCCAACATCACGAAAGAGAAAATGGATGTATACTGAAATAATGACGATCTTGTTTGAGTTTAGTCACACATTCACTTACAGTATATGTGCTTTGGGCCACTTTAGCTGAATGGAAAAGCTGTTATTCTGATATTATTGATGGTACCATCTATTGATTGCATCTCATTTTTATGCAACTTGAAAAATCTTACTGGTTATTTGCCTGTAAAAATAAAATTAGTTACTTTACTGATTATTGATGTTGAAACAACTAAGTTACAAGTTACTTTATTACATTTCAAATGTCAACTTTTGCTTGCTGCTGGGGAACACCCAAGAGGCCGCTTGATAGTGAATTGTAAGAGTTGAGTAAGAATCCTTTGAGATTGTGAGTTTGTCGACATTACCCCGCAGAAACAAAATGTGACTCGTGACTAGCTGATTGTAACTGGCAGATTACTCCATTGAGAAGAATTGCAAGTTAGACCAATTGTTCGTAGAGCAGGGGTGGCCAAGTTCGGTCCTCAAGAGCCACAATCCAGACTGTTTTCAATGTATCTCTTCAACCAACACACCTGAGTCAAATCAGCGTCGTTATTAGGATTGTGCAAAGCATGCTGATGAGCTAATCATTTGAATCAGGTGTGTTAGTTGAAGAGACACAATGAAAACAGGCTGGATTGTGGCTCTTGAGGACCGAACTTGGCCACCCCTGTCGTAGAGCCTTACTGATTAATCGTCTGAGTGTTAAAATCAACTAAACATGGCCCTTTAAACGTTGACCATAGGCCAAATGGCCTATATTTGTTGATTATTTTAACTTTATACCTTTATGTATAATTACAACAGTTGTACACAAAGAGCTGATGATATTATTTAATACAGGAGAATCCATACCATAATCTTGTATAGGAGGGGACCACTTGGTGAAAACCCAAATTATACAGGGGGGTGAGAAAAGGATGAAAAACAAGAAACAATGTCAAAGACAGTAAAGCGGTTACCATTACACTGTGATAATGTTGCAATTTTCTCAAAATGGGTGGTCCCAGAGCTATGGAGTTCAAAGAAAAAACAAGTGAGATTTCAGCCTTGGAACTCTGGCACATTTAAAATAAACACAAAAATGAAATTTTCACTATGCGGTCCTATTCTATTGGCCAGTACCCAGCGCCCAGCAGGAAAAAAGAAAACAACAATGAAACCGACGGACCTAAAGTACAGAGGCCACGTGATGTATTCTGTGAATCAAAAAGCAATGTTTATGTGTTATTTCCTTTTTCAAAACAACATATTTACAGTTCACCCATGCTATTTGTGGGCATTATGTAACAAGGCTGGAGCAAAATCCAACAACACAGACCCCGGACTGTAACTCAACTGAAAACGCACATCGAGCAGCAACGCGAAATAATTTCATCTACAAATCTTCAACAGTTCGCAAACGTTTATTGAGTGTTGTCAGACGGAAAGGTGGTGGTGTATTTAAGAGTAAAGTGTCACTTCCCGACACATTAACGGTATCACAGCATGTGTCACAGTGATTGGGAACCACTGTGACCTGGAAGTAACAGCAATACTCATGCTGGAATTGTGATACCATTGCAGTGCAACTAGTGAAAAGCTGCTGTCTAAGATTGTTTATGCGCTTAGTTCAAAATGAGTTTGCTGGAAAGAAGTCGTTGCTGATGCTAGCGAGGTAGGCGCACGTGCACACGTACACATGCACGCACAGGCACCCACGCACATAAGCTAAAGTGT
This sequence comes from Hippichthys cyanospilos, assembly GCF_059441005.1. Taxonomy (NCBI): domain Eukaryota; kingdom Metazoa; phylum Chordata; class Actinopteri; order Syngnathiformes; family Syngnathidae; genus Hippichthys; species Hippichthys cyanospilos. The sequence continues at coordinate 13,922,855 of NC_142378.1, read as the reverse complement.
TTGCTGCCACTGTATTGTGTATACTCGGGGTATCCTAGCTGCAGAGCATAACATGGTGGCCTGCACTGCGCCAACCTTAGCGTGGCTGCGTAGAATGTGTCCCCTGCTCTGATCTTCTTGGCATCAAAGACGCAAGGCTGTTTGCTCTCCCAAACATGAGAGGCACCTGGCAGCTTGCCCCCAGCCTTCCGTCACTCTGCTGAGGACAGCGAGAGACACAGAGGGAGGCTGTGCAACTAGTTGAGCACCACATGCTTCTGATGTTTAACTGGCTTCGCTGGAAATGTTTTTTCCCTCGTATTCCCGACACGGTTGAGGTACTTTGTGTTTATGAAGAGCGCTGAGAGTCATTTTCTCTGGAATAGTTTCCCAATTAGGAAAAAATAAAATCTGTTCAGAGAATGGACTGTTATGCAAGGAAATCTTTGTGGTTGGGACAAAACCTTATCTTATACTGTATCTGCTTTTACTTGGAATGACAAACTAGAAATAGTTCTGAAAGGGAAAACTTGTCCATGCAGGATGATCATATTTTTTGAAGCTCAAAACAGCATTAAAAAAAATGAGTTAGCAATTTTAGATTGTTAGTACAGGAAGTTGAGCTAAAAATTACAGTCGTAGAAATACTATTTCTTATACAACAAAAGTAAGCTAGGAAATTGGTTTGAATAGGGGTACATAGAGGCCTTCCAGAGGGTACATGCAGATTAAAAAAAAAAAAAAAAAAACTTAAATCCATGAAAAAAATCCTTCAAAAATATTCAATTAATTAAATATTTCAAGAAAACAACAAGTACAAGCTCATAAAATTAACATAATAGGCTAATCAATGTCATTATCCTAATAACCGAATCTTCTCCCATACCAGAATGGTTCATCCTAAATCGTTATATGCCACCTAGGATCACCTGTCAGTCTGTGTGTGTAAAGCAGGAGCACCCTGACCTGGGACAGAATGTTTTGAAGCAGCTAACCTCTACCCTTTGCTTCCACATATTTATGTGAGGGCCCCTTCTTTTTAACTGTGATCAAAACAAAGCAGAGAAACAGATTGTGCTTGGAAGCCTGATGACAGCAGTTGCCTCCCTGCCACCAATAATGACAAGGATTCTTAGTAAAGCACATGACCAAGTTTACCACAAAATTGTCTCACAAAACGCAAGACCAATCAATTCTGTCCAACAATTTAGAATTGACAGTTGGTTATTTTGTCGCTCTTCTTTTTTTTTTTTTAATGGTAGCTAGTAATCCAGAGATGTACAATGTGGTGATTGAACTTGACCTAGCAAAGTGTGTGAAATTTTTGTTCCTGTATATAGCTGTCTACATTTTAAAAAAAAAGGTACGTAAATGTCCATCTTCTCTTTTTGCCAGTAGCAATAATAAAAAAGTTAGGGTGGATTGGTAGAAGTGTCTAGAATTATAGCACCTGTACTTGAAGATATTGCTTCCAAGTCCCTTCCAAGATGAATTCTGTAGTATTAGTATTAGTAGTACAATATATGTGGCATTTTACACACACCGCAGGCATGGTTTGGCGCATCATTTAGGGAAAAATACAATTTTCTGATGACATTAACTCTTGTCCTGTGAGCCAGTCAATGAGAAAACTGTTAACTGTTAAGAAAACTGAAAATTGTTAAACTCCCTTCAAAGTGAAAAGAACTACTTCTAAGTTTGACACAGCACCAAATATCAAGTTAACGATCTGCCCAAGTTTTAATGAATTAAAAAAAAGACTGATACTCTGTGAAAAAAATGAGGCGTCAAAGCTCAAAATTTGCATTTTTCATCCACTCTCAAATGCTGCAAAAGCTGTCAAACTAATTGCTACAACCTGGAAAAATGGATGCCATTTTTCTTTCACACATCTTTTCTATGCCTACATATACTGTAACTATATATTCAAGCCATGAAGGTATACCCACTTATATACCGCCTAGTGGGCTAGGAGTCACTCACGGTAGAATCCAAACTGTGTCTTTTAGCAGTTTTATCCATGGCCAAAAGTCAAGAAAGCTTTAAGGGAGAAAAAATAGTCAAATTGCTCCAACTGAGTACTAATCACTTAAAAAAAAAGAGGCCTGTGTTTTTTTTTGTTTTTTTTTAATAGAAAACATCAGTTGACAACATTTTAACCATGCGCAACTGAAAGTTGACTTTTTCCCCCCAGTGAAAATACTGTAGTTCTCAGTCTCATATTTTCAGCAATTACCGTAACATATTTTTCTAAATTCCCTGCAGTCTCAAAAAAGTGAGGGTAATGTGCAAAGTTTTCAAAGAAAAGCCACAACTAGAACATGAAAACTTCACATCATCAGACTGCAGGGCAACAAAATTTTAAGTGACAAATGCTTTACAGGAAACAGTGAGCAAGACACAACACTTCCTAACAAAGACCAAAGATGCTGATAGTGGTCGGTTGAGTTTTTTTTTTTTTTTTTTTTAAACTCTTTACAAGTTGAATCATGACTTCACTTGCACAGCACTGCAAAATCTACACTAGACATCAATCACCCTGACGGGAGTTGGTATTTCAGGAGCCTGTGATGTGGCCATGCATTTACTGGTTTGGATGATAATTCTTCTGTCTGGGTTCTGATTGGCATCAATCACACAAAGGGACATGCCCTGAATTATCGGAAATCACTATAGTGCAAATTTGAAACATATAACTGCAGGAATAAGAGAAATAGGACAAGAATTGGAAACTAAACAGATATTAGAATGACTCAAATCGGAGTAGCAAATATTGAAATGAATTGAAAACAATTGTTACAATGGCCCGCATTTTTTTGAAAACCATAAGCAATTGCTTACTTTGGGTACTAAAGAATTAAATTAATCAATTACAGACAACCAATCGGATGGCAACTCATTTTTAGATCCCAACCAAACATTTAGGAATCACTGACCTACATGTAGAACAGTCCAATATTAGACAGTTCATATATCTGTGAAATATTTGTACAGATGACCATTTGAATGGGACCCTTTCCCTTCTGTCAGTTATCACAGGGAAAAAACTTTTAATGATGTTGAGGTTTGCCTTTTAGCCGTTTTGGTCACGTTGAACCGAGAAGCCTTTCATTTATTATAACGCATGCCCCCACTCCCCCAACCAGTGTCGTGCTCTTCTCCCTGCCCCACTGGGACATAGCGTTCCCTACCCTTCTCATAACATACACATGTACACATTCCTGCTGGATTTACTATAGAACCCAGTGAGATCGCAATTAAGAAGCCAATATATTAGAATAAAATCCAGATCTTCTCATTGGGTTGATTATGACAACTCAGTCACAAAAGGGTGGAAAAAAAAATTGTGTTCAATAGACTTATGTTTTGGGGATGTGAGAGGTCCACATCTGGCCATAATTGTTGGTAACCCTCTGCAAATGAAAAAACCCACAGCGGTCACAGAAATCATTTGAATCTGACAAAAGAAATCATAAAAATGCAATGAAAATCAACAGAGAAAAACAGAAATTGCATTTGAACAGTGTTGTCTTTGGTGCTTTTTTTAATTATTAACTCATGAAGCAGGACCTGCAAAAAATTTTGGTACCCCTGGAAAAGATGAAAATAATTTGACCATAATAGGGCCATGTTTAACCAAGGTGTGTCCTCTAATTATCATTATGTGTATTCAACCTTGCAATCATTTTTTGCTTGTGGTCATGAGCCATCTTGTGTTGGCCTTGCCAAACTTGTAACTGTCCCTGTATATTCACCATACAATACGATTAGGGATGGGCGAGCACCAATTACAGATAAGGTTATCGGGCTGAGATCTGGCCTTATATCAAGGTAGTGGTACTCATGACGATGGCCGATTCTGGTATCAGCCCTGTTGTGGCTGTTATATGATTGCACCTAAAAAACATAGGTGTCTGACAGATCCCCATTTAGTTGCAATTTCTGTGAATACAGGTAAAGAAATAGAAAAACAAATACAGGTTTCTCTTTCAACTTATCTGTCATTGCTTTTTTTTCCTTAAATGGACAATGTGTAACATGGCAGCCTCCAGAGGAGTGCCACCCCCCAAGTAATATAATTTAATGATAACTGGAGCTACGATTATATTTAAAAAATACTGTTGGTCATTTCTTTGTAAGTTTTTAAAATTTATAATCATTTAATTTATTCCTTTTTACTGAAAAATGGTCAAAATCGTACACATTGTACCTTTAAATTTTATGTATCAAAAGCACCAATGATTGGTAACTACTTAAGAGTTGAGTACTCTGATTAGTATCAGTCTGAGAAGAAATTTGGGATAAAACGTTGCAAAATACAATAATTTTAATTTCATATTTAGCGTCTTCATAAGGTATTAATTAAGCCTTTAAGTAAACTGATTATGAGTTCTTTATGACTTCAGCATGTTATGTTTTATCACTGTAAATGTCCAATTTTTTCATATAGCTTTTAAAGTACATTTGAAAACAGCCTGTTCTATTAACCACACTGCACACCACCAAAACAATCTAGATATTCCCTCAATTTGGACCCGTACGCACGCATACGCGAACACACACATGTCCCAGGAATAGATACACATGTGAATTTACGCATTTGGAAGGAGAAAGTACAAAACTATGGGGCAGGCTGACATCAGCGGCATTTCTCCAAGGCCTGCAAGCACCGATATCAGTCTTGCATCTCCTGCTATCAGACACACTGACATGGTCTGATGCAAAAATATGGTGCTTTCTTTGACGCTTGAACTCATTTTGATAAGATAGCAGACATCAGTGAAGCTCTTTGTGTGTCCTAGCAGAGATTCTGCTTGAAGGACCAGTCAGTTAAAGACAGTCTTGTCCTTGAGCAGCCGTCTGCTTTGACTCCTTCTATCAACGTTATCGGTTGTTTTTCACTTACCTAATTTCTTTGCTCATTCTTATTGTACACCATGGATGTCTGTGTTAGCTGAGTTGAGCCACGGCCGCATCAATATTTTACATTTTACATTTTATAACGACCAACTGGTTTACATGATTAGATTTATTTGACTTAAACTGGACCTGACAGCTTGATATTTTCCTCTTTTGAAACAAAGAGACATTTTAGAGTCTAAAATTTGAAACGAATAGCTCCCCATGGATTTTGGTCTATGAGATGAAGTGACACCTTTACAGTAGCGATTAAGCCGGCCAAAACAACACATTTGAGTAAGCCTGGTTTGTGAAAGACAGCTCCAGTCAGGCTATGAGCATCAGTGAGCAGAGTCTTTTATGTCTATTAAACTGCCGTTGAAGAGTAATTTGACAGCTATATAGGGCACTTGCACACAAATACAATATCATTGATGTTGTTTTGCACCCTTAATTAGATATCGGGTGTGATTTCATGACGACCTTAAGTTTTTGACATTGGTAGCAACACACCAAAAACACGCTACCAGGTATGGTTTCAAAATAAAAGTGTACCAAAGCAATACATTATTTGGTAAAATTAATTTTGAATTTTGCATTTTCACCTCATTGACGGCACACTACTGTCACGCATTAAGAATTGTGGCTGCGTTGGGCTTGGCTTCTTTCTGATTTGCGTACATGTAAGTAAGTGGCTACTCCAAAGCAGAAAAAAATGCCCCGAGGACTCGTTTAATCTGAAATGATTCCCAAGGAGCACCAAGAATGACTTGCTTAAAAGCCGAAATGGCATGCTGGTATTTTGCTTCCAGTATTGTTATATCATGTCGAATCTCAGTTAGAGCAAGTTTTGTCATCACTCATGCTCCTATTTTGTGCTAAGCTGTCAAATTGTAAACAAAGACATTTATTACAGGTGCAAGGGCGCAAAAACCAATGTGTCGTGGGAAGGAGCATTAAGTACGCAGCCACACACAAGATGGGGGGTCCAAGGCGGTGTCCAATTACCCAAGTCATGATTACATCATCAGGAGAGATCCCTGCCAACGTCACACACAGACCCCAGCCATTCTATTTCTGTTTCCACAAATTCAAGCATGGCATACTTGGGCAGACTGCGCTTGGACCTCCCTGATGTAAATGAGGGAGGCGAAAACGACCCGCTACGCCCAAGAAAACCCCACCCATGCGCACATTTAGACAGTGCTTTGTGCTAGACTTCTGCTGGGAATAAAAATACCACCCTAATACGTTCTTTTAAACATAATCAAAAGTTGAACCGTATATCAAAATGTAGGCTACGCCCATGGAACTCGAACTTTGCCGGTGAGCCGGAATTAAAGGATTAATCTTGAGGACAATATAGTTTGCTGGTGCAAACATGACGTTCGAGATGATGGACATTACATTTTAATGACCGTATTTTTCGGACTATAAACAGCGACTTTTTCCTCATGATTTGAGGCCTATAGTCCAGTGCAGCTTAACAAAAAAAGATGTTTTTTTGCTCAATTTTTGCTGCTGCGGCTTACATACCGTTGCAGCTTATAGTCCGTAAAATACAGTAAATATAATTTACAGTAATTTTTTATTTATAATTTAAGCTTATTTTTAAGTGTTTAAACAGTTGTATAATCTTCATGCCATTGATGGGATACTAAAAAAAAAATAGTAACTTAAGACAATTTATCACCACCTTCATCTTGGAAAAACATCTTGAATGTGACCACAAATACATGGACAAACAAGACACTAAACCAAGCAGGCAAGCAAAATGTGACACTGCCACCACAAGGGAAGCACAACAGGCTTTGGTGACAGTTTTATAGTCAGTGCAATTTACAAAAACATATTGCGATAGCCGTCGGTTGTTTACTTTCAAATTTCAGCTAGCAGTCAACGAATGCCGCCACGCACGCTGTTATTGCGAGATTCTAATTTCAGCGTCTCGACGCAATCATGCTGGTCAGTGGAGAATCATGTTCCTCGTTCTTCGGTATTAACGACTTCCCAGAAGACATTGGACTGACACAAGAGGGACACAAACTTTGGACCTCCTGTATGCTAAATGCAGACAGGAAGGGAACTCCTCTTTTTTAGTTAAATGAGTAAAGAAAATTAGGAATGAGTCATTATTTCCTTATTACTATGTAATTACAAATGATCAATATTAATCAGTAATATGTATTGTATATTAGGGCTCGTTTTGACAGAACTGTGCAATAGCTTTTTTATAGCAGTCTATAAATAATCTTGTGTTATCATTAAAGGGAGCACACAAACCTCAAAAACTCCTCAGTCCATTGTTTCTACTTTATTCTTTTTATTCTGAGCATAGCAGCAACACCGGATGTAACTTCTATGCAAGAATAGCTCAAATAAAAATTCAAATCAAAATTCCAAGTTAAACTCATCCTCTTTTACAAATCATTGGGACACATATTGCTGCTATCAGATTTCCGAGACGTTCCTAACAAAAAGGAGGCAACAGCTTACTTTATCTTGAGATGGCAATTATTACTATATGACAGGTATGATTTATTTGACATGCATTCTTGCTCTGTTTTTGAAATAAGATATTTGGATATTTTCCAGCTGTTGTTAAAGAGACATGACGATTATGACTTATGTAACTTTTATGTGTGTAGGCCTGAATTTGTGCCTGTTGGCGAGGCAAGGCACAGACATTCAGGGATGAAGTTGGTTTGCGTGCAAAGACTGATCAGAGTTTCCAGAAACATATGAAGAGCAGCTGAGGCAAACCTCAAGTGACCTCGAACATCATGACTCCTTTACATGGGTAAGCGTAGCGAAACAAAATCTACACCAGAGCCCATGTGGTTCTGCGTGCATGTTGCCCACCACATAAGAGCGCAACAAAATCAAATTGCACCAATAAAGACAAAATATGACTTTTGCTAGTAACTTTCCTGATTTATTCAAGATTAAAAATCCCTATAAAAACACACAAATAAAATTGTAACAGACTTGTGCCAGCCATTGTATAAGAAAAAAAATGTTGGTTTCCTCCTTGAAGAGTTTTATTTATTTTTTCTTATTGAAGGTCAGTGCTCTCGTTTGCCTGCGTCCCTGCATCCTCGTCGCAGACATTTTTCCAGGGATGCATACTTTCAAAAACCTGCGTCCACTGGATGCAACATTTTTTGTAGGGGTGTACTAAAATATTGTTTCACATAAGAATAGGGTTTCTCATTTACTACAATTTAAATCGGTATAAAAAGTCACTGTATAGATATTGAATTAGAAAAAGAAATGGATACACTTCCTGTCTGCTTCTGTGCGTTGTTTTCTTTTGCTGTCTGCTTATGTACTACATCGGAGGCGCGCTTTGCAATGACGTCATCACGCAGCCTGTTCTGGAAGGTCATGCATGGCGGCATGGTGCAGAATAACAACCAATGGAGAATATTCAACCGCTTCGTCCAAATTGAAAGCAGTCTTTTCACGTTTTGCAAACTCGTTTGTTATGAATATACTGAGAATAATTAATACTTTTTATTTGGGCAACAGTTTTTCACATTATATTTTGGTACTGCTATTTCCTTCAAAATACCAATGTATCTTGTCTCATCTTTTTTATTTTGTTTCATCTTATTTCATAGGTTAAAAGCAATTTAGAGCTCAAAGAGTAGCAGTTGTTGTTATTTTGGGGGACAAAGGCATGGTTCTTAAAAATTAAAAAAAAGAAAGACCTTTTCCCTTCTTTATTCTGTCTTGCAAAGCAGACTTAAGTTGTGTGATGATTCTTTGCACATCTATAGATTGAATCAAGTCATTTTGAATGGAAAAACGTTTTGAATTGAAAATCGATTCTGAGGCGAATCGGAGACCCCAAAATCAGAATCAAATGGTGAGACAATAAAAAAAAAATCCACTCCTCGTCCTTTGACACCATAATATAATAATCATCAATCATTTGACTCATCGATTCAGCAAAACTTGACCACTTACATTTTTGACAACTTTGTCCGTCATGTTTGTTTTGATCTTGCGGGTCACGTCTCGTTTGTACCCAAGATCTTGTTGTGGGATTTTGTCTGCAGGATCTCGTTATGGAAAAAAAACAAACAAACAAAAAAAAAAAACTAAAAGTGCTATCTTTAGGCCCGATAGAACATCAACTCAGCATTTTTTTTTCAATATGACAAGTCAAGTAATAAACAATCAGTTAACAATGAGTGATACAGGTTGCAAAGTTTATATTTAACAAAGTTGAAAACAAGTTTTATGTTTTCACTTTATCAATCTCATACAATGCTCTACGACGCTACATTTGTTTACAGGCGTCTTTCTGTAAGGCGTACATTTTGCACAGTAATTACGAGATGGAGTTATGTTATATGCGAGCTAAAATGAATATAGAAATATTTGAATTAGTGTTTATTACTTATTTTACAAAAAAAGGAGGGGGAAGAAAAATTGAGAGAGGAATTGAATTAAAAAGAAAAAACAAATCTTGAGATCATAGGCGTACGTTGCTTACATTAATTACAAGAGGGAGTTAAGTTATATGCGAGCTAAAATAAATATATACATATTCAAACGAGTGTTTTTTACTTATTTTACAAAAAACAGGAGGGGGAAAGAAAAATTGAGAGAGAAATCGAATTAAAAAGAAAAAAACAAACCTTGAGATCTTATTTTCCGCAGCTCTAGTGTAAAGTTATTTACAACATATTTTCATTGGTTCATTTAATTCGTGGTTCATTTTTGACTTATCAGAGAAGAGGAATCTTGTTTTTGGAATTATGGTGCACAGTCACCTTTCTGTCATTTTCCACAAAGAATAACAGCAATCTCTTTTTACAGAGGGAGGGGTACCCAAATACCCAAACAAAAGCCCTGTCTGTGAGGCAGAGTGTGTCTCAATCCATTTGCGCTGAGCTGAACAGGCCTGCTGGCAAGGGAATACTTGAGGGGAAGGACAGCCGTCTATTTTATGACTGTGCTGACGTCAATGGCATAATTCAAATACTTGCAGAATACAGGCTTCCAGCTCACTGAGGCTGCTCTCGCTCTCTTTCGATGAAGGACGCAAATAAAACCTGACATGGATTTCTTCATTACCGCTTCGAATAGTTGCTCAAGATGTTATAAATCATAGTTTTTAGATGTTTTTAACATGAATATTGTTCAAGACAAGTTAAAGAAGAAGTCAATGCAATTTCATCATGATATAATATGACCTATGCAGTTTTACTCGTGTGACTTCAGAGATTTGATGAATATTGTGGTTGTGGAATAAGAATTAAGCAGCAAAATCTACTCGTGTTTTGATCCATCTCAGGGGCCGGCCACTTGGACACTTTCTGTTTATTGAAAATGACATCGCAGTTGCACAGGGCTCGTATAAGAACAGGTTTGTTGGACTGGTGACTTTGTGTCACAACAAGTCCGCACGGTTTTCCGTGTTTTATTTGGGTGTAACAAGAGATAAAAAGACAAAGTGGAGCAAAGCCAAGCATGAGAAGATGCAAACTCTACAAAAAGATGTTCTAACGCATACAGACGCAGAAAAAAGGTTGGTACGCTTTTGTTCATAAAAAATGAATAATTCCGATAAGATCAAATAATAACCAAGAATAATGAAAATGGTCAACATTTTTTAAATCAAAATATAGGGTTCACAATAAATTTGGGATATTGTTATTTGCATGAGTGCAGGCATACTGTACACAGTGAGACCATTTCATTGAAAAGACAAAATGAGGTGTGTCTAACACACCATAAATCCCTGACTTATTGTGAACAGTGTATATAAAAAAATACAAAATAAATACAATGAAAACATAGAATAGATTGTAAATTATAAGAAGAGTTTAATGTACCATCATCTTTGTGAAATTACTTATTATTTTGATTACTATGTCTTTCATGAGCAGTGATTTTGTCCATGTGAATATGTGTCACAATGGTGCTAAACTATGTCAAAATGAACATAATTTAAAGGGTAAGTCAACTCCAAAAATTTCTAGTAATATATCCTATGCACCCCAACCACTTTAGAAATCGCATTTTGACTAACTAGTCCAAGCATGTTCTTCCGCTAAATATTGCAAATGTGGATATGAATTACTGTAAGCAGCAAAATCTGAGGGGATAACCATTTTGCCATCCACTACTGATTCAAAATGACATCACAGTCACTTAGTGCTCGCTAGCGAATGTCACACGAACAAACTCAGACAACAAGTGAGCGGTGATTGTTCATTTCTTTAGCTCTGAGCAACTGTGGTGCAATTTCAGGCTTCAGCGAGTGGATTTTGCTGTTTGAAATCATATTCCACGAACGTAATGTTAATCGGAACACCATATTAAGACAAGCGGGCCTGAACAAAACGTGTTATCGTCAAGTACATTTTGACTTGACTTCCTCTTTGTATATCATCTTTTATTTTTGTCCAGTGCAGAGTTCCTTTCCTAATTGCTTAATCTTGGATCCTCTGATGACCAGGGTTGATATTTGGTTACTAGTGATTGCCATATGGGAAATATCGTTCTGTTGACATCCAGTAAGAGCTAAATAAACTGAATGGTTGTCACCACATGTGCTTCAAAGTTCTCGGAAGAAAAGGGGTGACATTTGAGTGTTTATGCAGGAAGGCTGAAGGGACGCCGAATGCTGCACGTCATCAACAATCAGCAGACATGATATTTTTCTCAAGATGAAGCAATGATGAAAATGAAACGAAATGTTCACACCCAGGCTAACAGACACATACGTATTAAATGACTGTGGTGAGACATGAGAAGAAAGGGCGTGTTGCCCATCGGCAATTTCATAAAGACATTTGGATTTTCTCGAATGGCCAGTCATTATCCGGGCTAGGCGAACAAACACACCTCACATAAACATCACAGACTGGAATGACAACCAGCGTTTCATTAATTAGGAGAATAGGCAGTGTAAAGGCTGCTTTGTTTTTTTTAAATGAAATAAGAGTGAAGTGGGTGCTTTTAGTGAGGAATAGGCCAGCAAAAGTGTCAAGTCAGATGGTAATGATGATGACAGAGACGCTTGCTGAGCTGAAGGTGAAGAACAAAAATGACTGCTTCCAAACACAATGGATTAATTGTCAACACAAAACAGAATTATGTCAGACGTTAGAACAAGCGTACAGACTGATACTGCGGAGGGTGCACTCTGAATCAGTGCTGTGGGTCCAGACTTGATTTTGAGCCTGAACCTAAACAGATGAACATAAATAATGTTCATAGCATAGCAAAACCTTTGTTTTCTGTATGTCTTTAAAAAAAATGCAGAAAATATTTGCCCTGCTTTGCCAGCCGCTGCTTGTTGAAGACCAACTTTTTATTATGGTAAAATATTTTGCATGTATCATACTTTGAGACAATGAAAATAGTCTTATTTATGGTCAGAACGCTTTTCCTTGGGGGGCACTTGAAAAAATATAATTGAGAGCACTGCCTAAAAGCAAAATAATAAAAAAGTTAAAACACTTCAATTTTTGCAATATTGTATGTACTTTGATAGAGAGAAAGAAACGCATTTTCATCCTCTATCAAGTGTATCGTTTAAGACCCGGCCGACTGAATTGGCTGATTAGTCTTTTAAACATCAACACAAAATAATCAGCCAACTTGCCGATTATTGTATATATTTTAACTTTTTACCATGATTTACTCTAACCCTTTATAGCAGATTTATACAATTAACAATGGTGCTATTATTTATTACACAGAAATCTATACCATAACCCTGTATCCTTAAATATAGAGTATATAGTGACATTTTTTGATGAGGTGATTTTATGGAATCGGCCAATTAATTTGTGTCTTTTTTCAGACTATTAAAAAAAAAAAAAAAAATCAAAATCTGTCGGGCCCAAGTTTGAATACAGCATAGTGACCCTTTACAATGCAAAACTTCATGATATTGACATGTTGTACCACTCAAAGTTTTCCCCATCTCGGTCTCCAAAACAAATCACAACATATCTTAGCTGGCAGATAGGTGATGTGGACTTAGTTGTGACTCGGTAAACTGTTACGAATTTTACACACAAGCGCATACTGCGAACCGTATGATCAAGAAGGTCCCGTAAAGAGTAGCAATGATGTCACTTTGCTGCCAAGATTCAGAACATATCAACAACTTCTTAGATCTGTCCGGGTCCAGAGAGCAGGCGGTTTAAAGGAGGGATGAGATATTCCTCACATCCTCTCTGAGAACAAACACGCAGCTACCCACATCTGTCACAGGTGTGCATGCACGCTGACACAAACACACACACACAAATACACAAAGGGGAGGCACTCACTTATTTACAGTACAAACACAAGTAGAGTCACAACTTCGCCGTTTGTGCAAACGAGGCCTCGGTAAACACGCGCTCGCACACTTGAGGACGTGAATACACAAAGAGACGTGCATTTCTCAAAGCGAGCTGCTTTGTATACACAATACTTTTCATCATGGCACTTCTGCGTTACCGGCAAGGAATAGCAAGAGTGATGAGAGACAGGGCAGTTTGATGGCTCGTGTGATTCAACACTGGGCGAGGGATCGCGATCTGACCGTGATCTGGACTTGAACAGATGGCACGGCTGACCAGAAATGACAACAGGGAAGCCAAGTCTCTCAGCATTTCAGTCATCAGGCATGTGCCAACTACCACTGCAGCTGCTTGTCAAGACACTTCCAACACCCCCCCCCCCCCCCCCCCCCCATATTTTATTTTATTTGTTAAAAAAAAAACCTAGCCTGATGCTATAGATGTGTCTTAGAAAATTATTGAGTTCAACTTTCTTAAACGCACCAGAAAAAAATAGCAATACATTAAAGAATAATAAAGTTCTGCAGAAAGACAATGGGAGGACAGGCAGATGAACTATTAGCCAAAAATTGCTTATGAAGACATTTGAAGAATTGTATTAGAAGAGATATTGTTTTTCCACTATTTGCTTTACTTAAGAAGGCAACCTAAAAAAAAAACAAACAAAAAAAAACACTGGCCTGACGTTCAGCACGTATACACATTCCTGTCCGTTCCATGCTGACCTATGGCTTTTAGCTCAAGGTGAAGTGCTGGGAACATATAAGGAACATGTCAGGTAAAGTGGTGCAAACCTTAAACTGTAGTATATAGTCGGAAAGTGCAGTCAGGTCAAACAAAAACAACTTGAGACAATATTAATGGACGCAAAAATTTACTGTAATCACCCTTACCCCCAGAAACTTATGGGATTACAGTCGATCACCGATTTTGCATCAAATGTCAACTATCATCAGATCACACAAAGGATGGATATATATATATATATATATATATATATATATATATATATATATATATATATATATATATATATATATATATATATATATATATACACAGTGGGCCCCTGTGTTACGAACTTAATCCGTTCAGCGGATTATGTATGTGTATGTATGTGTGTAACATATATATATATATATATATATATATATATATATATATATATATATATATATATATATATATATATATATATATATATATATATATATATATATATATATATATATATATAAAACTCTCCTTCAAATTCTTCATATCTGCAATTATATGCAGAAAACAATCACAAATTAGTAATTGATACATTATTCCAAACCATTGTGCTGGTAGGAAAAATGTCTGAGGCTCTTTGTACATTCTGAACTGAAGAACCAATGTCCTTCTACAAAATGAGCTGTTAAAAATGGACAAAATAGAAAATGGTTGTTGTGCCTGTTATCCAATGCTTGATCTGTTCAAGTGGATAATGTTGCTGATCTGCACTTTGAATAACAGTATGAAAACAAGCAACCATAAATAGCTCATCAAGTAGTTGTCCTCAGGATGCCATTAGCAGCTTTGAGAGGCTCTGCACACATACTGTTGGTTTATAAATGCGACAGTAAGTACATTATGAATGTGAAGAGGGTGACGGTAACCTCACCTTATCTGTGACTGTTAAGAACACATTCTACTTTCATCACGGCTGAACACATGATGTACTGACTATGACTCGAAGTGTTTACACAGGTGGCATAAGATTACTGCATGCTAGGTCAAAACTACATTTTATTTTTTTACTGTGGGGGAAAATGGTCAGAAATTGACAATAGGGAATTTCTAATTATTAATATAATAAAACCTCCAAATTCAAACACCATTTTTTTTTTAAGTGAAAGAAACTCAGGTATTAAATAGTGGACAAAAACTTGAAGGTCAAACAATGATTGTGTGAGACCTCACACCAAAGCACAGTGGGCCTTAAGATAACAACCAGTGCACAATAGATACTGTTAAAAAAAAGTCAAGTCTTTTGTTACCTGCCCTTTTCTAAAAATGTCTGAGCGAGCCGTTCTGAGCATCCAATTGTGAGGTCACATCATACTATCAACTGCAACCTGTTTAAGTGAAAACGTTTTTTTTTTTTTTGCAGCAAACTCTTAATTGCGCTTTGTCCATTTGCCTATTCACACCTTGTTGCTTGATTCCCTGCTGTCTGGGTGACAAAAGTCATACTTGCCTTTGACAGGCAGTAAATGGAATGAAACAAGACTGATCTTTGAATGATTAGAATTAAAGTGTATAATGGTTATAATTTTTTATCCATGTGATATTTGTTTCTGTAATCTATCTTTTTTGTTATTTGGAATTGTCTGCTAGTCACTTCTTTGTCTCCACTTGGTCTCAGCAGGTCTGTTCCCATGTTACCCTTGTCAGTCTTTTTCTATAGCGTTCCCGGTACACTCCATCTCTGGTCATTATCGTTTGTCATGACTGTGGTGGCATTTAATTTCCTGGACATGCACATAACCTAACATATAGTTGCAAGAAAACGTATAATTTCCAGTACAAAACATATAGCTGCTATCATTAAGTTACTCACAAGATCTTGTCATGTGTATACTAGCAATGAGGTATCACATATACCACTGTTGATGCAAGGAAATGATTTGAGGCCCTTCACCACTGAGTGCAGAAACCACAATGAAATACCATGGAAGACAGAAAAACTCTTATCTGCTACAATATGATTTTCATTTAATGTTTCAGTTTTTTACAAATGTCACCACTTGTTTTCCTTATTTTATTCATTTTTATTCGTATTTAACCAACATCTACCTGAAAGTCTATACCATCTGTGAAACCACTTGTTTACTATTTAGTGATACCAGCCCAGTTTAATTTCATACAGATTTTTTGGGGGGGAGGAAGGGTGTGTGTGTTGAGCGGGGTTATATAACAATACTAATATATAAAACCTTCAATATTTTTCGATGAAATAGTCTTCTAAT
Organism: Hippichthys cyanospilos; assembly: GCF_059441005.1. Taxonomy (NCBI): domain Eukaryota; kingdom Metazoa; phylum Chordata; class Actinopteri; order Syngnathiformes; family Syngnathidae; genus Hippichthys; species Hippichthys cyanospilos. Next base: position 13,906,666 of record NC_142378.1, on the reverse strand, counting down.
ATAATCAGTTGTTTTTAATTTGTGAAATTACATCTTGTGTAGCACCAAACTATTTTTCTTCTCAAGAAAACTTTTAACTGGGGCAATTTAAAAACAACTGTCCATTTCAATTGCTAATGTATACAGTGTAATGCATTAAAAAAGCAATGTGATTACTGTAATGCATTACTTTTTACTGTAACACGGTAATGTAATACATTACATACAAAAAAGAGAAATATTTAAGTCACTGATGCCATAAGGTAACTTTGCATTACAACTGATTCCTTTGCATGCTTTCAAAAGTACACCTTTCCATCTCTGCGACATCAGCTGGCAGTGAGACTTTCACTATTTGCATTAATGTTTTTTTGTTTAATGTTTGCCACTTTAAACATGATTTTTTTCATGTTAAACTATGAAAGAGTTGAGCTGCAACTTTTCTTGAAGCAGCGTGTGAAAAGAAAGTGTTTTATTTGGTTGATTTTCACTTATTCTGAGAGATCTCATTTGAATCATTTGTTATTCCAGCATCATATAGAAAAACTTTAGTTTATTGCAGCCAACAAAAACGAATCATTTTGAAATAGAAAATTTTAAATTATAATAACATTTTTTTTAGTTTAAAAATTTTGCAAAAATCTCCTCAGATCTCGTTCTCGTGGACTCAATCCCGTGAGATATCTTGTCTAGTAGGATTCCTATCTCGTCCCATGCCTAATAAATGGTATTTACACAACTTATGAATAAGATCTAGACAGTTGATGAGACCCTCACTTCATGTAATGAGGATGACTTCATCAGGAAGTGAGGTCAAAGCTGTGAGAGGTCCTTACACAACACACACACACTCATGCACTTACACAAAAATAACAGTTGGGGAGATGGGACATAATGTTTCCTGACCCTGCTAAGGAACTGCAACACCACACCATTATTTCAGGCTGCACTTGTTTGTGCAGTGAGCTTAAGCCACCTCAACTTTGGACAAAGAGCAGACTACACCCTGGACTGGCCGCCAGTGACTCACAGGACACATAAAGAGAAAGACAACCATTCATGCTCACGTTTACACCATCGTGGAGTGGGAACACACTTCCTGCACGACACAAGTCAAGCAAGTGAATCATTGTCCAAATTACCCACATTGCAAGCAGCCTTCCAAACGCAAGCAAAAAACTAAGAATAAAACGTGCTTTCACACATTTATTTGAACAAAATGGAGCACTGCGCTTTTTATCCATCCATCCATATGACTGAGTGATAATGTGGGTGGGACACCCATGTTGGGCTACCTGCAGTCAAAGTCACTTAATCCTGAGTAGCTAATCCTCTGCTCTTCACCGCTTTGTGATGTCACATGGAAATGAACAGATGTTAGCTGTTCTAGTGAGCTAGTTTTTTACCTCGGAAGCTAGGCCTTAGTTCTCCAAATTTCCCAAAATGTAGACATGGGAACTCAAAGCTGGTTTTACAACGTTCGTTTTAACACAGGGTTGTGTTGAGTGAAAAATATGTAAATATGATATCATATTGGAAGTATTCTTCTAAGGCACGCATTGGACATTTTTCCTCGACCGAGGTGAGGCAACAGAAAAATTCTCAAGAGACACATTTTTTCAGCAAGTGGACAAGTTTTCAGGCTTGCTGGTTAGTTGCACTAATACCATGCTTCTTAATTATATTTTACCAAGCCCCCGCCAACTCCCCGCACTGACTAAAAATAAGACCATTATCTATAAAAATTATACAGGTATACCTACAACGGCATCCTTTTAGTAAAATACCAAAATAAAAAAAGCAACATAAATACAATTTTCAACAACTGTTAGCTACTTTTTATACAGTGTTTATACAGGTTACAAGTTAGTCTAAAACAGAAAAAAATCAAGGGGCCTGAAAAAAATATGCTTTTCTGTCCCCACTATTTGAGAAGGACTGCACTAATAAAAGCAGGCAGTGGGGTTGTATCTCTTTGGTTACACTGTCTAGGGAAAAAAAAAAAAGTTCATACCACTCATGGAAGGTTTTAGCTGTGTTGGAACCATGAGTTTTTAAAACCAAGATACACCTTGAAACTGTCAGCCATCCCCTGCCTAACACACAATTTGAATATGTTGGTGCAGTCAGTATGCCATGCATGCAACCAAACCTGAAGATTTCTTCACACATTGAAGTGACGCTGAGAGAATGCAGCGACAAGGAATGATGACGAACAAAATAACTGCATGTGACGCAAATAAGGCGGGCATAGAGCTGAACAATTCCCAACTTTGAGCAATGCGGTTTCAATAGAGACGCCGGTTAGACGTATTCCTGCTAAGTGAGTTAAAGGGTGAATCCGATTTGACACACAACATACAGTATACGCGCTACATTCTTTGTATTTTGTTTTTCACCAAAAGGCCATGTGACCACATCACCATATAATTACAGAGGTTGTGTCTTCAGTTTTAGGGCAGTGACTTAGAATTACAAGTAACCCTTTTCTTGTGCTTCTACTTGATTTGATTTAGTTTTCATTTGTTGGTAACGTCAGCACTTTAGTCATCTTGTCATCTTTCTGCTTATATAAGAACAAGAATTCCAGCATGTGCCCCAAGAGAGTTAGAATGAGATTCACCTGTTTACTTACGTATGATAACATTGTGTTAATATGTGTGCATTGTGTGGGCAGACACAATGAACATTTGTCTCACGGCATCCTATTTTTCTACTTGGGGCTGACTCACACATTCATAGACACAAACACCTCCATATACGCACACACACACAAACTAATCTAGACACAGTTCCTCCTGTCTACTGTCAGGTCCCAACAGTTAATGACAACAAAACAGGAACAATCTGATCCTCTCTTCCTGCCTCACGCTTCCTGCCCGCCACCTCCTCTGCCCCTGGCACAATCGACAGAAATACGGGTGATAAGAAAAAAAAAATGAATGGGTTCCAAAAACGAAGTGAAAACATTTAAAACAGACAACGAATGTATATTTGTAAAGGTGTGAATTATAGCATGGGTGTGTTAATACACTTAATGTGATAAATGACTTCTCATATTATTTTCAAGCGAGATGAACACGTCGAACAGTAGAGGATACAAATTTGGGGAAGGTAACTACTGTATATCACCACAACATCTGGGCCAAGCAAAAAAGTTGAACGATAACGAGTGCATTGTCTTGTTAAGCAGACCAACATAAAAGGAGTGCAAAGTAGTATTAGCTGAAGTAATAAGACTGTCAACCGACTGACTAGCAATTAAAACTAGAACTAATTCCCGGTGAGATGTCCCCACGCAGCACCTCATGTATATTTCATTTCCGGCAAAATTGTAGCGTTCTGGTTTTTAATCTTGAAAATATGGACGCTGTATTGTAGTATTCAGTTTGTTTCAAGACATGCAGCTTTATTTATCGAGCCATTTTAATACACAAGGTGTTCCTTGTGTTCCAACGTTCCTTTACATAGTTACTATGGAGGGGCTGGAAGCAAGCAGAGCTTCTCTCGTGTCAATTTACCATCAATGGGCTCGTTGTTATGTACCTAATACTTGTGATTTCTGCATGATTGAGCTTTATTGCAGCTTTAGTAGAGTCTGAATGAACTTACTTTTAAAAGAAAAAAAAAACTTTCTCCTCTCCGCTGCATATGTAAACACCGTACAAGTATGCAACACCCTTCACAATTTACTACTGATTGGATGTGGCTAATAACTAATCAGTGGTTCTCTGATCAAGATAATGCTGGGAAAAAGTTCCACAGCAGACCAAAAGACGTGTCAAGCTGATTTTGAGCCCAGTTTAAACATGATTTGCTTTTCAAACGTCAGATTAATTAAAAAAAAAAAAAAGATAATTGCCAAATTTCTAAATAATGGCTCGAATGATCCATCACTAATCCATGTATATTGAAATCACATTCAGTGGCTAAAAAATTGACATTTAAGAAATAGTAAAAATTTTACTTCCTTGTTTCATTGTCAATTTATGTTATTCAATTATGGTTTAAAAAAAAAAAGAAAAAAGCCCTTCTTAGTGGAAGTAATAAGAATACGTGCAACACATATTTAAGTAACAGTCTTGTTGGTTTTTACAAGAGGCCTGAACACACAGGCGTTAATGTAGACACACACATAGCACCTGATGAGCTGCGGTTCGGTTGAAGGAAGTGAAAACTTGGTCCATCTGCTTTGACAGGAAGTCAACAGAAGCCACAGAAAGGCTCAATGACGTCAATCAGAGCCACAGGAACACCTCCCCACAGCTCACACACAGACACACACACACACACACACACACACACACACACGCACACACCTACATGCACGCACAAACCCCCCCCACACACACACACACAAACACCCTCAACCCAAATACAACTCAAACCTATCCTCTAAAAGCAAGTCTTGACTCTCAAACAGAGAGTGGGGTCCAACAAAATGGTCCCCATAAGTACAAGAAGTCCTCTCAAAGACAGTAAAACCAGAGATTCGGTCCTCACCCTGCAGCAAAAACCAAGGGCAAGCACAGACACGCGCACGCACACACACACACACACACACACACACACACACACACACACACACACACAGTAAGCACTCATTCAAGTCAGACCACAATTACGCAGATCAGAAAGGTTACAAACATTCATAGCATAATTCTATGAACTACTAATTCGCACAGTCAAGCACAGAAAGAACATGTTAGTAGTAAAAGCATACAGGGAGGATTTGGCAGGATGAATTGGATGGTTTGCAAAGACCAAAATAAATCATTCTTAGGCAGATCTCATGCCAGAACTTAGTTTTTATGACCATACCTAAAAGACTCATAAATTGAAATCAAATGTCACTGGATACACCATGATGACCCTTTTCGGCTAATTCTTTCTGTATGCTTAATGTTACTGAAACAAGTATACACAGATTCAGACACGCTGACACGCTGTCATTCATTGACACACACAAATACAGTGGGCCCCCGGGTTACGAACTTAATCCGTTCAGCGGCTACGCTCGTATCTCGGATTGCTCGTATAGCGGGCAATCCAAACCCATGTTAATTCGTGAATGCGTGCAACGCGCGCCGAAGCCTTAGGTAAAAACGACACACTGTATACATATATTAAAATCGAGTGACATAATCTGCTGTACTCTTACATTACATAATAATTACAATGGATAAATAGCTTTTACCTTTAAAACGACGAGACTTGAGCTGGGTGTAAGCAGAGGGGGACAGAGCCCTACCTCAAAGTGAACACGGCGATAGAAATGCTATTGCTCTTGCTCAGTGTTACAGTAACTCTTTCAGTCAGGGTGCAAATCACGCAGATACTAAAACATCATCCTCTTATTTCTTTCTTTACCGCTGCTAGTAATTTTAGAAGCTATGTCTAACAGATAAAGTTTGCAAAGTCTTCACAACATTCCGTTTTTCACTAATTTTCTCTCCTTACTTCCATCCTGTCCCATCAAGCTAGATAAAGGCGTTCGGCCAATAGCATATCGGCATTTCTGTGATTGACGTGTGACGCCGGCCAATAGCATCTCCGTGAGTGAGACCGGGTGACCTTAATCGACCAATAGCATATTCGCATCTCCGTGACTGACTGATAATTATTCGCACTTTTTTTTTTAAACGGTTGGAATGTATTGACAATTAATTTAAAAAAAAACACACATTTAAACCAATGACAATTCTTTGTCCTGCAATCGGCACATTTAATTTCATGTCAGCTGTTTTTCCCTTTAGCTGTACAAACACTACACTTAAATGGTAATATATTTAGACACCGTGAGTGAGACAGTCAGTGTGACGTTGTAAGAGCAATAGCGTTCACGTTACTGCCCCAAGCATCTACTGATGATTAATGCTGTCGCTACTGTTGATTTTACTGACGCAATTAAACGAGAACATATCTATATACTCAATGGCCGGCATGTCGAATTGCTCGTAAGGCGAGAGGTTTGTTCGTAAGCGGAGGACAAAATTCTCCCTGATCCACGCTCGTAAGGCGAATTGTTCGTAAATCAGGGTGCTCGTAAGCCGGGGGCCGACTGTACATTCACAGTGTAAAAAAATCACATGGTGAAAGAGGGAGCTTTATGTTTTTGTTCAATCAGCTCTTCTATCAGCTCCTACTATGCGTGTGTGAGCTACTTTTGGTGTGACAATGATGCTGATGAATGGTAATAAAGTCTGGACTACAACGCATATGGTATTCAAGGTGAAGATTTTCACACACTGTACAGTAAGTATCACATTAAGTATATGTGAGGACAAAGGCAGAAAAAGCGATAAACATCAAGTGCCACATCGATTGCGGTGGACCGGCTAGCTATAGTTGGTCACCTGCATGACTGCGCTACCGGAAAAAAAAACTCAACCGAAAAAAAATCGTCAATTGAGGGGGAAAAAGAACACTTGTTTATATTGACTGCATGCTGAAAGGTAAGTATTATCAAGAAGTAGACCGTTGTCACGACCTTGTTTCCGGGAGAACTTCAAAATAGTAACATTCGTCTTTGTATTTGTGTCATACATTACTTGATATCCTGCACTTTATTTTGAAGATTGGTTGACAATGTTTGGCTCTTTTATGATAATACAGTGGCTTGAGAGGCAGCAAATTCTCAGTGTGTCTCAAGTCTCAGGGTAGATAAAGTTTGGACATTAACTATAAGGCCTATCTAAGGTATATAATAAAAACTACACCAGTCTATAAAGAGGAGTTCATGTTACACAATTCAAGTTTTCAAATGAGCTCCTTACCGGGGAGGCACACTTTGGTGACTGCAGGCTGATTTGCTGCTGCAGGAGACCTCCTGAAAGAAGACATTAAGAAGAATAAAATATTGATTTGCTTAAAACTGTTGACCTTTTGGGTAACGCTGGATAAACACATACATACACACACTGTATACATACATATGGATATTTTGTCTAAACTTTGCTCTGCCCTGAGTTGAATATGCAGTATTACACAGCGGAACTGCTAAAGTTGGACAATCCTTAAGTAGTATGAGTGTGAACAGAACCAAAATGTGCAAGAAAATCTACTTCAGATTATTCAAATGAAATGAGATGCAACTTTTTTTTTACTTTTGTTTACTTCGTAGGCAAGTAGTCTGTACATTCATTCAACAGATTTTATGATGAATTTGCTGTGAAAAAATATAAACTGAAGGTCAACCTGCTTACTATGAAGAATTATGTCACTTAAGACGTTCGACTTTATTATGTCACTTCAGACGTTCTACTTTATCAGCCGCAATGTAAACTCAAGTTAGCAGCCCAAGGCCATGGAAAGCATTATCTTTGAAGGATAGTTAAAAACCTCGAGATCAGACTTCCCTCCATTTCATATTAAAAATAATTACATTTATGATGATGATATTGAGAAAGCTACATCAGAATAAGGAATGTATTTTTTTTCCAAAAAATAGGTTCGAAATGATTCAAATGATTTGATTTGATATGATTCAGTGGAATTATGATTTGATTAGTTCTCATACTGTCCAGTGGGTGTAATGCAAAGACTTTGTTGTCATTTGACCCCATAATTCAGAACTGTAAATGTGGTTTCCTTCTAAGATTAAGATGAATGAACTAATAAAAACTACAGTAAATCCCCAAATACAAGGGGCACCTGTGTATAGGATGCACCATTAATTTTAGGGTCAAATTCTGGTATTTTCTATGTTACTGTATATAGTAGACGGACCAAAACTTTGGCAACAATGGAAAAACAGTAGCAAAACAGAATAAATCTTTCTTTAAATTGTGTGTTTCTGATTTCCCAGATTGTGAGTGGTCAGTGAACGCAGCAGCAGTGTAACATGCTCCATCCAAGCAGTTGTGTTTCCTTTTCCTTGCAATGCAGCTCAAGTTCATTTTACCATGAATACTTTTCCATGTTCCCTAACCAGAAAGACATCACAACCTTGACATGATCTTCTCATTTTTAATAATGGATCTGTGTGTCAACAAGGATGGACTCAGACGTTGGTTCAGTCTGCTCACTTCGTTTATCGAAAATAATGCCATAACAACCTCAGTTAACACAAACTGCTGTTAACTTAAAAAGGCACTGGCTGCTAACTTCCACCTGTCTTCCGCCCTCTAGCTCAAGTAATTATTGTAAGGAAGAATATGGCTGATAGAAAAATGCACGTCTGTGGTTCAAAACTCAGTTTATATAAGGACTAACAGATCAATCTTCCTCTAAGGTGTTGCATAAAAAAAAAAAATGTAATCTTTAAGTTACCGTTTATAGGACTTTTGGCCTTTAATTTTTGGAAAAAAAAGTGTGTCTCATATTTAAGGAATTACGATACTACAATTCGATAGGTATCTAAATAGATTTCAGAGTAGAATGATCCGATTCGTTTCAATTCAATGCACTTTTAGCTTTCTAATAAATAGGTAAGGGTTGCACCACTAATAGCGCAATGGAGCATTCATCAAGAACATAACTGTATTTATGACTGTATGACATGACAACATTATGTAGTTGAAACATTAACACTGTGCTTGAATACAGTAAAATAATGTTCTAAAATATTGGTTAAATAAAAACACGTTGAATAAAAGTTAAAATCCAACAAATGTTTACAAACAAAACTTAAAAATAATTGGTTCTATAATGTTCTTTTATAAATAGTTCTCATTAATGCCCTAACCCTTGTCCCTCACTACCATGCCATGGTCTCGTAACCGTTGCTGCTGCTTCTTTTGGCGAATCAAAGCTAGCAACATGAGCTAAATTAATTCCTGCCCATTTATCCAATAAACCATGCGCCAGTCATTTCTGTTTCCTTTTTCTCATCACGACATCCTGCGCTTGATGTGTTGTTCATCTCATAACATTCGAAAATGCACTTCTGGGCTATTTATCATGGCTCATAATGATTGGTAACTATTAAGTGATTAAATCTCAGAACGAAGGCTGGAACTTCGCAAAAAATATATTATGCTAACACCCAGCAGAGGGAAGTAAAGCAAAAACAAATACAAGTCAGCTCATGAATGAGTTTGCGGCCTGGTGGGTCAACGTCTCACAGTAGGTATTAGCCTGACACAGCAGAGTGGCACGGGGCTCTGTTAATGTCAAACCGTGTTCCAATTTATGTGCTGCCTATACTGGTTGGAATTGTTGACCTCAATTAAAGTCAAAAGACTCAAATTTGAGTCACACACAAAGACACCTTTGGTAATCATCAGGAAGTAACAGCACCCGAAATATAAGTAGAATTCACACAATTGACACAAAAACATCATTTACAGAGGCTTGGATATTTTATATACGTGTGAGCAGAAAACAATATGGAAAAATGTCCAATCAATAGGCTCATCTAAACATATTGTTTAAAACCAACCATGCTCAACATCTAAAAAAAAAACAACATTAATGCATTTATTTATGTATTTATTTATTTTTACCTCCAGTGATTGTCTTAGAGTCTATGAATGTAGGTCGGCCACAGTAAGAGAATGCAGAGTTAATGTTTGTATGACTTGCAGCAGCATCCTTTCTAACACTGCGGAAAAACGTATTACGGCTGCCCTACATAAATATTTTTAGTCCTTTGGCACCACCTTGAGGTGTGATACATTATTGACTACTTGCTACCGCCAGTTTAGGTGGCATGGCACTCAGAGGCAGACGTGAACCTTGTGTGGAAAAACACCTGCCCTCTACTGCATTTTTAAGTGGACAGTTGAGCTTCAGTAGTGATTGACAGTTGACAAAGACAGAAATCAATTAATAAATAAGTTCATCTAGCTCAAATCCTTCAAATCTGCCTTCTTTTGTCACTTCCTGGGTGCCCCAGGGATCTGTCCTAGGACACCATCCCAAAGCCCATTTTGAAGTGTCAGCTAGATACGTCAAGGTGTAGTGATGCGATGTAAAATGCATTAAGAGACACCATAGCAAGTCAGACTTTTGCAAAGCTCGTTACTACCATCTTGTGGTAACTTTACAGAATCTACTGACTGCTGCATACTAAAAAAAAAAAAAAAAATACTGTACATTTTAAGCTTAAACTATTGTGTTTCATTAAAATTAATCTGATCTACATTAACTGTAAAACAGTAATATGAAACGACTTGCTTCAAAAAAATGCATGTGAGACTGTTGCCTTCAAGGTGTCTTCAAAATGAAATGCTGCCTCACTTAAGTGATGCATGTAATATAAGCCAGAAAATGAATAACTTACTTGCTGGAGGCACACTGGACATTGGTCAATACAGTGAAGTTATTCCTCACACTTCGAAGGCTTGCCAGGACCTGGAAACATAAAATAAAGATTTTCATTAGTCTTCTCTTCATGCATTTATTTAGCCCCGGGCGTTTGGGTAATTCACTGTTCATGTAGTCTTCATTCAAACTAGGTTGATGTTCACTGATTGATAAAGTATTGATTGATTGGCCAATTATGGGCCTTCCATCGTCGTCTAAAATCAATAGTAAATTGGGTCTTATTTGCTGATTGTTTTTAATCAATGGTCACACTGTTGATTACACAGAATTCTTTACCATAAGGAAAGTAGAATTTCCTTCCACAGTGAAAATAACGATTGCACTCCTATGAAACTATGATTTCTATTGGATTTATTATTTACTTATATATTATTTGTTCTATTTGCTGTTTATATTATTAATATGCACCAATTAGAGCAGCGCTCCCAATTTCGTTGTATACCTGGTTACAGTGACAAAAGCATTGTATTGTATTGTATTGTATTGTATTGTATTGTATTGTATTGTAGTGTATTGTATTCTATTCTATTTGTTAAGGTCATGAACATGACATTCAAAACAAAGTAAATCTTACTTTTTATATGGAATGCTTCTGTGAGCAATGCAAGGAATTGTCACTAAATTATACACAACCTGAAATCACAGTTTGTTTAGAAACTATAAAAACAGTGCAACATAAATCAAAACACATGTTTTAAATATTACATATATTCAACTCTTGGTAACACAAATGCAAATGACAAGCATTAACATCCTTTGACCTCAAATTAAATGTTTGCGAAAATAAGAAACACTGACTTCTCTAAGTCAAACAAATCTTCATCACCTTTTCCAACTATTTTAGACAGGCTAAAAACCATACAAATTTCAATGATTACTTCTGAGAAAAAAACGACCACATTCAATAGACTAAACACACCTAAGTTTTAAAGGACGACTTATGAACTAAACTTGAACAACACTGGCCGGGCAACTACAGCAACCCATTTTGAAATGACTATTTTTTTATTAAATTTGGACCATAGACAGGCACAACATAACCCAATTAAGAACGGCGACTTTTGGACTAAATTCAGACCACATCGGATGGATTAAAACACAACCCAGTTTTTAACAACTATTTTTGGACCAAATTTTGAACCTCGCTGGACAGGCTCAACACAACCCTATTATACACAATTATTTTTGGACTCAATTTGGAACATAGTCAGGGCTAAACACAACCCAGTTTTCAACCACTATTCATGGAGTAAATCCAACGTCCAGAAGACTTCTGGTGCTGGGTGGGATGTTTCTATTAAGCAGACATGCAAAATTCAGGTTCAGAAAGTAAAATAAACTGCCACAGTTTGGCCTAGCAGGGTTTTTAGTTTCTGAACATGATTTTCCCATCTCTGCTAACAAGTGTCATATGGTGAGGACATTTTTGTTTTAAGTTTGATTAAACCACAGTTGACTATATTCCATTCTCTGTGAACAGTCTTTACACCAAACAAATGTTGTTCAGAAGATTTGATGCTGAAAGGGCTTAATTGAAGTCTAATTAGTTCCTGTGGGAAAATTTGTTCAAAAATCTAAATCACAGGTCAACCACTAGTTTCCTGCATTGTTTCTACAGGGGTTGTCTTCAAATTGGCAGCGCAAAACCTGTTAATAACGTTGACCACTTGAATCAGGTGGTTAATAGGATGGTTACATCAAAAACAAGGTGGTTAAGGGCTCTCGTGGTCTGGACTTGCACCCCTGTTCTACAGTACCAGATTTCACTGCAAATTCAACAACAATTAGGGAAATCGTTACCTGAGCAAAAGGCGTCACGATCAAGTCATCACCATGTCTGGAAGGAGAAAGAAACGTGCACTAAGAAATGTGTTCAAATAGTGCAAGTACTGATTGTAGCATTGGAGAGAAGCTAAAATGTCCCAAGTGTGAGAGAGGAAGGTCAAAAATGGGAGTCTTCAGCTCTGGGGGGTATGTAACCTTGTAAGGCATTTTATACAATGACTAATCTATTTTGGTAAACAGAGAAAGAGCAAGACACTTCAAATTATTGTCATGCTGTCTGGAGCCACAAATTTATTACTGCGGGGATATTCACAAGTATCGCCACTCAGTTGCTACCAGAGGATCAACATCAGACTGGTCAATGTAGAAAAGCATCATGTTCATTTTTCTAATGATTATACTTATAAGGAAAAAAAAACTGCAGGAGAGCTTCATCAAATAATGATAATTAAAAGTATTAAAAGAGAAAAATGTTTGGTTAATTTTGTTTCCAGACAGAATGTTTTAATACAGTGTGACATTTCCTCAAAACTGGAGTTGTTGATATTTGATTTAGATTGGTATGAAATGAAACGATCCACAGACAAAAGTGAAAACGAGATGTATATTCCCTTTAATTTGAATGATGTCAAAGGCAGAGCATTTTATAACAAGAGGAAATAACTGGTCCAGTGGGGTTACAGACATCATTTGAAATCCAGAGAAACAGTGCAAAAACGTGCAAAAAGATAATGAAAAAAGTATGTGACCATTATTCACTGTAGTTTTCAATCGCGCAGGTGTGGCTAGGATGTGTCTCGGCAGTGTGCAATTCTTACTCACAGCTCAGAGGCAATGGAGGAGTTCCGTGACATGGACTTGGGTGACAGATCATAGTCGCTGTCCGAGCGATACAAAAAGGACTCTCTGCGTTGGCTGTGACCTGGGAAGTTAGTGTGAAGGACAAGTCCAGAGCCAGGCGAGGCCTGTGGGTCCAGAGGACTGCAGCTGGCTGAAGGGCCATTCTCCACATCAAAACTGCACACATAACGGTACACTGATTCAGATTGTTTCATCTACCTCGACCTTTTCGCATTGAAGCTTAACAGAAGACAACATTCAAACGGAGCAAAAATGCATTGAGTACTACCAACGTTCCCTGAAAAAATACACACACGCACTCTCATTTATAGACATACACAAATGCACGAGTTGACCTGGTAAGGGGGGCGCGCGCTGACATGCTAATGTGCACCCTGCTCCATCACTGATGGGCATTAGTGAGATTGAGGCTAGTATGTTCAGGAAGAAAAAAAAACATATTTTCCTCATTAATGCTGTAACACAGTTTTGTGGCAATGAACTCACTTTCATATTTGCAGTTCTTGTCGCAAAACTTGGTGTTTTTAAACAGGTTGGGATAAATGGCAAAATTGATCAAAGCCTGAATATTGGCTGTGACGGTTTACTTAAATATTTTAAAGTTAAGCTAAGCTTTTTTTTCAGTGTACAGTAGCTCAGTTTTTAGGTGTTCAAATTTTAACCAGTAGGAGGCAGTCCAGTACAAAGCATTAGCAGTTTGCTCATCAAGAAAAAGACAAATAATAATAATGATAATAATAACTAGTCATTGACCTTATAGTTGCAGCTCTACTCTCAAGCTAATTCAGGGATTATTGCTGAAACCTCACATGTTTGGGACGTTAGGAACAGAATTACATGTGTGATGTACATGTAATATTTTTAATGTGTGAATGTTAGTTTATGATTGATCATCTTAAATGGCAATCACTAGCATGCTAATGTTAATTGCGATTGCTAATTGGTTGCCCCCCCGCAAAAAAATCATATGTATCAAGATAATAAATGATGAAATTCCAATAGATTATAAAATAAAATTTACTCACTTTCAACCTTACATTATTTTTAGAAAATGTGTTGTGTAGAGGCATTACTCAATTATTTTATGGAATAATCAATAGGCTAATCGATTTTTAAAAGATTCAAAAGTGACAGCCCTACATTGGATTGAGGTTTGATGTATGAAGTAATTAAAGTAAGGTTTTCAATGACACTGTCAGAACATCAAGTCAAGCTTTTCCAAGTCCTGTTTGCTCCAGGATCCACACTCTCCTCCTCACAGGACAAATGCATGTATTTTACTGATATTTGCCCAACTCCAATTTTATAGCAAGCGTGGCCAGCATACTGCTTTGCCAAGAAGCGAAAGAAGGTGCGCAGGTTTGATTTGTTTGGTCCCTGCCGGACTGGTCATTACAGAGCAAGTACAAAACATCTACAGAAATGCGTGAGCACTATATAGTTCATGTTCACACATGCATGCCTGCATTTTGCACCCACCACTGAAGCTTGACTGCCTGTGCCTTCAGGTCAAGCTCCTGTTTTAATGTCAGACAATCACATGCAGACCACATTCAAACATCACTCACTTGCAAATCCTTAGGTACTCATTCATGCATGAAACATTCATGTTGTCAAAAACACGGCAGTATATAGGCTCCAAAAAGATGGCTAAATTGAGAATGGGAACCTTTGAAAATGGTGGAATCTGTGTGAAAGGAAGACAAGTGTTAAAGCTTGTGTACAAGCCTTCACTTGTGACTCATGGCAGTTTTCTTCGGGCTCTCGCAAGAAAATATGATTAATAAAGTCACCCCAGAAAATAAACGAACATGGAGAGCACTTTAAGCAAATTCATATCATGGGCCTCGATTGAGAGATTTCATAAACTGAATCATGTCAAATAACAACATAGTCATTTAGCTCAAGGCCTGAGCACAATCTTTAACCTAAAATGTTATAGAATAACTTTGTGGTTGTTCCGTAAATGTAGGGGGGAAAAAAATCATTGATCTTGTGGCTGTGTTTGCACCGTAGTGTGCTTAACCAGACAAAAGAAGGATATCCAAGCATTTAGTCTTGGAATAACAGCACAGAGACAGCTCTTGGGAACAAAGAGGCTTTTCTGTGTAATAGGGTGTATTTGTCTGGGAACTCATTCTTACTCATATTACTCGCGCATGCTTTCTCATAAAGTTCATCTATGGAAAAACACTGTTGAGTGTCGCACATTGACTACCGTAATGCAGTAACATTTCTTTTTAACAGAGGGTCACAAGGGCTGTCTGTGTGCAGTATGACGTCTAGGACAGTTTAGCTGACCCAATGCGCGGTCAAGAAGAGGTTCAAAGTTTCATGAAAGTTCTGTCATAGTTTTTTTTTCTGGGAGTAGGGGAAATTTTGCAATGTTCAATTCTGATTACAGAAACGTAAACCAAACTGCTGCTTTCTTTTTGAATGACTTAATTACACTGATATTGCACAATGCAAAGTGCGCAGTGAAAGAGTTACAAAGAAAATGCACTAATAAAAGTTTTTTGTTTTTTTTTGGCTGTTACTTCTCCCTCTGAACCCAACAGCGGCATCGATTGGACCCTAATTAGGAAACTCCCTTTGTTTGTTTGTTTCGGTAAAGACAATTTAGTTTTACTTGCCACTGCCAGACAAATCATAGAACATATCTATGATTGTGCTGGTTTACATAGGTGTAGTGCTTCTCTGTAACATACTGAGAGCTCTTGTATAATTACAGTAAATGAGGTAAACTCAACATTACTCAAGTCAGTACGATGCAGCCTAGCTTATCCACAACTCCTCTGCGCTCTACAGTCCAAGTATTCTTCTTTGTTTGAAGAACACACAAATATGTTTGAACAAGTTTACCAGATGCATCCGAACAATTATCAAAATATTGGAATTACTTTGCAGTACATTTGAAAGGCATTACAGTACGTTCGAATGACATAGCTCAGTCAAAATTGTTTATTCCACAAAGGCAATTACATTTTGGCACATGTGGCGACTGACATCGAATGTATACATGATCCAAAAAAACAACGGTTACTGTATATTCACAAACTAATCAAATGTGCTAGGTTAAAACCCAGAAAGCAGGTGAGCTGTGATTGTTCGTTACCTGAGCCCTGTACATTGAAAAAAAAAGCTTTTCAAATTAATTAAAGATAAAATATATAGTTGCTGCTGAAAATGGCTAAATAAGTAAAGTAACCCTTCAACATGGTTCTATTTTAACTCTTATTAGCACGTTCGTGTCCCATCACTCGCTAGTTTTAGAACAGGCCTGTATAGTAATCATGTTCCCTTCATTTATTCCATTTTTTTTCTGCCATTATCGTCATCCCAAAAAACTGAATGGCCCCTTCTTACGGAAACTGTATAATGTGGTCTTTATTACACTGTATTTGGGTCCACCTGCCAGTAAATGATCATTGCACTCCATACAAGTAAACCAAATAAATCCCATCGAATGATATCAGTGTTTTCTATCGAAAATGAAACCACAAAAAAGAATTCTTTTGTAAGCACCAATCAAATAAAATGAGAATAGTCCAGGCTCCAACTGAATGCCACTAGAGTTATTAATAGAAACCAGGTCACTAACAATCAGAATTTGTGCCAAGTCATTATTCAGTGCATGTGCATTACCGTCAAATTAACCCAACAGATGTGCTCATTTACAGATTGTTATATTATTTGCAGCTTACATAGTTCACAATTGTAGGAAACGCAAAGCAGAACTGGACAGGAGGTGTGATAATGATGGAGCAGTGCCTAAGGCATGTTGACTGTGTAAATGTGTGCCTATGTGTTCGCAAAGTATCCCTTTGAGATGGCATCGATGACACCTGAGGTTAGCATGGAAAGACCCATGTGTCAAACACAGACAAAAAAGTTGGGGATAAAATAGGTTACTTTGCTGGATTGAAACAAGGAATTGTCTTTTAGCTTTTTCGAATCATTTACACTTTATACGTTTCATGCTTGGGTGGGTCGCATCATCCAATCAACAGTCAATAGCAGGGCTCATTAGTTCTCAGACGAAAATAACTTTATGGCTCGGGAGCCAATTTGGATTTCACACAGATATTCTGAAATCAGATTCTTAACCACAAACATACTGTACACCATCTTTTATAATGCAAACATAGTGCAAACAATGCTAACAAAGAAACTCCCAAACAGTTATGCCAGCATGCAACGTAAAAAGGACTTCGCCTGAAAAAAAATGGGACAGATTTGAAAAGCTATTTAGCATGAATTGAAAAATGAAGCCAAAATGTAGCATCAGGATCAGTTTAGGTTTTAGTAGTTATTCTTTGCAGTCTCAAGCAGATATGGAAGATATTTGGAGGTGGTTTTGCCTGCAGCGGGGACTAAGATGGATTGTTTTTTGGTCTAGTGACCACTTAAAGTTGCAACTACGGTCTTTTTTCTGCCTAAAACCAGAAAAAAAATCCATATATATATATATATATATATATATATATATATATATATATATATATATATATATATATATATATATATATATATATATATATATATATATCCCTATGTCTCGTCTTAATTACACTTCAACACCTTGCCATTATAAAATCAAACAGAGTGTTTACAGTTGCAAAGAAAAAAAAACATATGCAGGCAAGAGAAAAAAAACACAAACAACTGTCACAACAGATCAATAGACCAGACGTTTTCAATTTATATTAAGTCAAGTCATAAGAGTTTGCATTTACAGTATATGCCAGTAGAAAATGTTTCAAAATAAAACAATCAAGCACTGACTGAACTTTTTGAGGTTTCAGAAAAATATGTATCATTTGAGAATAACTCCCTGCAAACTAGATACATTTTAAGCGAATGAAATTTGGACATTTGAGAATAACTCCCTGCAAAGTAGATACATTTTAAGCGAATGAAATTTGGACAATCTAGTATGTGACTTACTGTAATTATAAATTAAAAAAAAAGTGCAACAAGTGGATGAATGAAAGTTGTGATCGCTGACCACCACTGCTGATGAGCAATTAAACTTTTAAAAGGGCATATTCAATGTGCTTAAAACCGACAAATGTCACTGCAAAGCTTGGACACTGATCTTTTCTTTATTATTGGCAAAGCGACTTATTTGCCTCCAGATATTGATTAAATATTGTCATGAATGCATTTTGTACAAAATAGAGAACACATGAGTTCTTGTCAGATCTGCTACAGGACATACAGTGATTGCGCAGTTTAAGTGTGACATTTTCCCAAAATTTTATAATCTAGGAACTATACACATTTTCCTAATTCAGGACATAGTTTGGGAAATGGTTGTGGAGGTTAGTTATGTACATTATTGATTTGGACATATTTTCCTTATTTCAAATAAAAAAGAATATTTTTTTGTTTTTAATCTAGCTCTGACATCCTATACTAATTGGCCCTTTGTCTGGTACCTTTGGTTTAGGAACACTACATCAGTACACATTTCAATCACGTCATTGATTTATTTTAAATCTACTTCCCATTCATCCGTTGTTCCCCAAAGCTCAGTCCTTGAGCTTATTCTGTTCAAAATGTACATCCTTCTTTTCTGCAGTATTTTTCACACAACTTTGTCTATCCATACAATCCACGGCCATTGTGCTACCATCATAGACTGAATACAGATAATGCGATTACCTTGCTCAAAATGAACAGTGGAAAAAATGTCTTCCTCTTGCTCTAAAATATTTTTTTTCATCTAGATAGTTATCTTCCAGCTTCCTGTTCCTGACTGATTAAGTGCCACTCAATAGCACTTCATTTGAGTCATTTTTTTCATTACATGGTTTCACCTCCACAACATCTCCGTCTTTTTCCATTCCACACACCTAACCATGGTGCTACTTCAATTCATGTCACATCCTGTCTTGATTACTTCAGCACTCACTGATTTACCAAATAAACCTATCCTTAATTTGCAAATGGCCCAAAACAACTCAAATTTTGTCAAGATCAGCTCACACAAGAAACTACAGCATTCACTTCTTGTCCACACCACATCTTATATTGTATTTGATGGTGCCCAAAGTCAGCATTCAAAATCATCACTTAAAATACCCGTTTTTAGACAAGCTTATGATTTATATTTTTTCTGGTTATAGTAACTTGTATTTGGTTAATTGATTTTATTTTTGTATGTTTGTGTTTTATACGACTTTGTTGCATTTTAGTCTTCATTTTTGTACTCGTCCCTTTGCATTATTTCAGTCCTGTATGTTTACCTTGCTGATGTTAATTATTTTTACAATTATTATTACGCAACCATTTTTGCCATATATAAGCTACAACAATAAAAATTCACTGTCCAAATACTTATGGGGGGGTAGATGAGTAATTCAGTGAAAAGAGTGAGTCACTTGTATCATTTTTTTAATATAGTTATTTTCTTATTCATTTATTTCGCAATGGTGATATCTTATCGATTCCAATATATTGCACATGCCAAGCTAAGCTTAGAGACAGCTGGTCTCACGTGTGATTTTGCGAAATAACAGACAACGCTACTGATGTTTACAGAGTAACGGGCGCAACGTATGAGCCATCAGCCCCAACGAGAGACTGCTGCTAGGACAGATAAGATGTTGTGCTGATGTTGTGAAGAAACAGACACCAATGTGCACCCTGAGAAGACAAGGACAACCACGATCTGTTCAAACAAAGGACAACAAAGACAGCTAGAGGACCAAACTAAGCTATTTACATTCAGAACTTCCTTAAGACTCTTTATTCAACACATGCAACAGTACCCTCAATGCATGGATTAATGCCTATGTATGAAGAATTACATTCCTATACATGTTTTCTTTTCATAATAGCCAAATACCATCAAGTGAGTCATAAATTGTAAAAATACACCAGTAGTAGTTTCTCATTGCCATGAAAAACATTAACTTGGCTTACCTTCAATCTTTATCATGATCATGTTATGTAACATGAATGTGCCAATGACTGTCATGATAAGAAAATGCTTGACTCCCATCTGCTATAGTATATGTATGTATTTAAATATTAGGGCTGTCAAAGTTAAAGACTTAACTTTAGAGATTAATTTTGAATTTTATAAATCGTTAAAAATACAAAAATGAGTTCAGTTTGAATTTTATAAAAAAAAAAACCTCAGTTCACCGAGTTCTATTTACTTGTGGAACGTGCACTCTGCCAACTTAGTCACCAGCGCAGAGACAAACAGATCTATTTCAACAGTTATAGAAAGAATATTAAAAAAGTAGAGACAATTAGAAAATTACATGAAATAAAAGTTAAAATAAAATCACCTAGATATATATATATATATATATATATATATATATATATATATATATATATATATATATATATATATATATATATATATATATATATATATATATATATATATAAATGGATCCAGTGTGTGAAGCAAGCAGAAACCTGAAATACTGTAAGACAAGTGTGCATGGAAATAACCAGTGTAAGCACAAAACTGACACCAAATCCGGATAAGTAAGGACCGTAAGAACAATGCAGCAACGGTAGTTTTACATTTGACGGATAACAAAGATGCATCCTAACCTGTTAATGTGGCCATGGTTGGCGGCATGTAGTTTCCTGATGACTTCCTCACTGAAGTCAAAATGAACCCTTCCTCTGGCACAAGGTGAACGCCGGTACATTGCCCCAACACACACATGCATACACTACCTGGCACACACATAGAACCACAAACGCAGTGGCAAGAACATGCCAGGCATTTCAGATATAGCACTTACATGCAGTCTTTCATTTACAAATGTCACACACTCCAGTAAGCTATTAATGCACATTTTGTCAGTCAAGCTGAAAACATACTTGGACCTATTCACCAATCACACTCACCCAGTGCCTATGAAACAAGTCATTCAGGGTACACCAGAGAGATGGCTGCAAAAAGTTGCCCAGCATATCCACCAGTCATCCACCTCTTGGGTACAAATAAAGTAGGCAAACAAACATTCAAACATCTTCACCCAAACACTTGAGCCAATGTCACACAGACAACAACACAATGTGCGAACACACACAGATCACGTCACATCATGCACTTCTTGTCCATACTCTGACTCTCTCCCTTTGTGGACTCATTGGCAAAGGCTGTAGTTCCTCCCCACTGTGTGTGCGTGTGGGCGTGTGCGCGTGTGCGCGTGTGTGTGTGTGTGTGTCTGTGTATGTATGTGCTTCTCACACACTCGCGTGCCTTCCCTTCAGTGCAGCCCAACAGACTCGCGAGTCACATTCAAGATCTGGAGTGGATTTAACGGGACTCCGGAGTCAGTAATCGCCAACAGCTTCATTACGTTTTAGAACGTTGTGTACTTGATGATAACTTGAAGGGGAGCGTGCAACCACAAAACCGCTGAACACAAACATGAGTTGATCTAAAAAGTGCATTTTCTTGATTTAAAACAAAACTGTAGGTTTTAATTCCATCTTACTGTGTCCACTTTGTCTTGTTTGTAACAGAAGTTGGTGGCATCTGGCATGCTTGCAGGGGGTCACTATGCCTGGTGACATTTCTCTGAACTGTAACGTCTACAAAAATCTTGATATAAAGTCATTTTCATGTGCGATCAAGGCTATTGCTTTAGTTCCACCTGCACAAAAAATGACCTTGAATGCAAAACTAAATTTAAACAACAACAATAATATTAACTCCGAGTGGTATTATAATACCTTTAGAATTGTTGTTGATGTTTGCAGTGGTCCAAAATCAATAAGTAATGGACACTGATTTTAAGTTTCCAGTGCTATGGTATGTCAGTAACATGGCACCATTTGTCGATTTTTTATTTATTTTTTTTTTCTAATGGCAGCAGTAATGCTTAACCCTAACCCTAATCCTTTGGGCAAAGGGCAAGGGAATGCAGAGAGGAGCTTCATCCATACTGCCCTCTCAACTCTCTCCTCCTCCCTCACAAGAACAAAAACTTTAAATGATAGGCCACCTTTTTTAATTTGTGGGTAAGAGAAAGACACAAAATAATTATTTGGGAGCATTAAATAGATTAGAATAATGTGTGGGAAAACTACTAATATGCATTATTGCATTAATATTAATATTATAAGCATTATTTAATATTATAGTGATATTTGCGTTAAAGTCTCACAAACAACTTTGACATTTCGTTGAGCGATTGGTGTGCACTTTCTCTGGAAGCTGCACTGTCAAGTAGCCTGAAATGTACAGTAAGGTTTTTCAGAAGAGGTCATTATTGCTTATTGCCGTCCTAAAATAAAATTCAATCTGACTACTGTATCTCCATCCATGTCTTAAGCACCAGCCTCTATCGCTAGATTACCTTCTTAATAAAAGGAGCTCTTTTATACTTTGCTGACCCAGATTTCAAGTAAGAAGATATGCATTTATAGTAAATCACCACAAATTAGCAAAGCTGAACATCTCTCAACAGATGTTGCATTTTTGTACTCTGTGTCTGTCCAGAGAGTATTCAAGGTCGATGTTCATACAACCCTACCCACGAATGAGCATACATTTCTTTATGCTTCAATATATAAAACGTGTATGCAAAAATACCATTCAAAACCTCATCTTGAAGTCAGAGCTCAAAGAAAAGAGTGTAATTCCTAAGCTTGTTGAGGCAAAGCAAAGCGCAGTCCGTCACCAAAGAATTCATCCAAAAACCACAGTGTCGAAAAGACTGCTTCGCACAAGTAAGTAATGCACAACAACACTGTAAACATCAGAAACGCGTCACAACCGTTCGCTTGGGTCTGTGAGCGGAATCTGCAATCCCTCGTTCTAGCAGCCACAAGATGGCAGTGAATCACTGCATTCGACTGCCACCAGACGGTCCATTAAAGTCGAAAAAAAAAAATACATGTAGTGGTATGCAAAACAGTGGGTATGTAAGATATAGAAAAAGTGATTCAAATAGAATGACCGCTATTATGGATCGAGCACTTTATCTATTAGATGTGATCATTTGTGGTCCTGTGTCCCGTTGACACAACTCTTGTTAAAATGTTACTGCAAATCTTTAAATGTTAAAGGTACAAATGACAATGCAGTAATGAGTTCGGCTTAAGCGCAGTCTATTATAACATTTACCCTGTTTAATAATATTCTCTGACTTATCTACTTAACATATTCATGCAATTATGGATAACTGCATCAATAGTTTAAGTCTTTTTTAATTGATACAGAAAAAATGGCCACTTCATAATTATGTAGAAGAAAACTATCCCACTGAATATCAGGCTGCAGACAAGGTTATTACAATTAACTCTTTCAGTGCCATGGATGATCTTTCTCATCTTTTAAAATAGTAATAACAAAAATAAATCAAACATTCTTATCAAATAGGTTTTGTATGAATGGTAGCTGAGACCTTTGACTAATGCTTACCTAATATAAGCCAACCGTGCACTGTAGTCATAACTCTGGAGACTGGATGTCAGTGTTTCCACACTTACAACACAGACATTACCTACATGCTATCCAAAGTAAGGAAAGTAAATCAAACTTTCATATGATACCACCCCTATTTACATAGACATAGCACACATTATTCTGTCGGACTTGAAAGATGGGTTAAAAAACTAAATATACCGGCCCTCTAGAGGTTTTCTTTTCCGATAATGCAAGGCAATGAAAGAGTTAAAAATACTTAGAAAAAATCCCTTTCTTTATATCTGCCGTTTTTAACATCCCCGGGCAAGAGGGTCTGAAAATTTGAATAACTTTGCATGTTTGAAGGCAGTGAGTGAATCAGGCAGTCTGTCATCTTTCCACAAAATTAATGGAACAAATGGCATACACAGAAAAAGGGGTCCTCTCATGCAGACCTCACAAACAGCCATTTTTGTATGAAATCAAACAATGGGCATAATAATTTGGATATGAGCAAAAATAGCAAGCAAAAAAAAAAAAAGAACAACTACGCTACAGCACGGATAGTTCATAAAATTGGTAGATAAGAAGGACAGATTAAGAATACGTTTTTTCAACAACATATGCAGTCATGCAATGAGGCACTGAGAACTAAAGTAGGCTTACGACATCTTTGCCATTTTTAAGAGCAGAAATATGGTAAATGTACAAAAGAATTACAATTCTAAATCAAGGTTTAGTGCCCGCATTATCACACCAAGCACTTAACCTTGATCATCAGTGCAATAGCTGGACCAACACCCATTTCTATGGTAGCTGTGGCCATGCAACTAGGCTTCTCCCAAAAATGAATATCCGTCCGTCCCTCCCTCCCTCCCTCAATCCGTCGGTATGTCCGTCCATCCATTTTCCTTAGCCGCTTATCCTCACAAGGGTCGCAGGCTTGCTGATGCCTATCCCAGTAGGCGGGGTTCACGCTGAACTAATTGCCAGCCAATTGCAGGGCACACATAGACAAACAACCATTCACGCAAAGAATCACACCTAAGGAGAATTTAGTAAGTCCAATACCCCTGGTATGCATGTTTTTAGAGAGTGGGAGAAAGAAGGAGGTCCCGGAGAGAACCCACACGAGCTCAGGGAGAACATGCAAACCCCACTCAGGAAGGCCCGGAGCCAGCTGCATTTGAACTCTGAGGTGGACTGCGCTACCGAGCCGCCTCCAAAAATGAATAAAAATTCCCCAAAGTGAAAGTAAGAAAACGTTTTAATTTGGGTGCCAACACATCTGCAGTTGGGTAAATGAATGTTAATTACATGCATGCAATATTGACACGTTGACATGTTTAGCATGAACTCAAATCTGAGGAAAACCACCATTTTAGAAGTGAGTATCCACAAGGAAAAACATAGCCACCAAGAAATTGTTCCCTAGAGTTTATTGCCGCTGTAAAACTTCAGACTTTAATCCTGCAAAAAACACAAAAATGGAGTAAATCCACTTTAGTTCTGGGTGACTCGGATGACATGTCCATAAAGGTCCTTCTCACAGAAAGGAATAAAAACAGTTGAGTTGATACAGTGGTCACTAATTCGGTCTCCACATGCAAAACACATACATACTGTACGTATGTACTACTATCCCTTTACACCTTTAACTGTTTGTAAAAGCAATACGATTCCACTTCTAAGAGTCGCACATATTAAACTCTTCCTTGCCTTTTGAAGAGCACAGAAACTCACAGAATCAGAGCATGATATTAACAAAAAAGGAGGATAAAAATAGGTTTTGTTTGACTATGTATTTCCTGCTGATTACCAACTAAAAACATCTGAACTCATGTTGGCAGGTTTGTTTGCATGACAGGCAAAGTAAACCACACAGAATCATAACACCAGTATGAAAAAAGAAAGTGGCACAATCTAAACATCAATCACAAAGAGGCTGTGACTGTCTGGCGAGCAGTCCAGCACGTACCCTCCCTGCTGCGTCAGGTAGGATAGGCACCAGCTTACCCGCAACCCTAATGAGGACAAGCGGCATAGAAAATGGACGGCAGAATGGATCATGCAACTAATTTTAGCAAGCAAACAAGACGAGGGAGAAAACAAGAAAGAGGAGGCAAAAAAAAAGCATGTTGAAAAGACAAGGAAGAAAGAAATGATGATAAAGTGATGTTTTGTCCTCTGACATTCTGAATACATCTAATTCTCTCCCTGCAAAATCGGTTATTTATCTGATCTCTGCTGGTGGACTGCTTTTCTTTTCAGCATCACAACACACTCTATTCTATTTGACGTCAGACCCAATCATGCTCTGATAACAAGAGGTCATGTGTTCTTTCAATGGCCACGTTTTCAACAGTGCAGAACCTACCAAACATTAACAGAAGAAAGTGATGGGAAAAAAAACAATCAACAAACAAAGGTAGAATATATTGTGCGTATGTTGACTCTTTCGCAGCACAATAAAATAATTCATGTGGAGGTAGCATTTTTCACTTTATGTGGTATGTTGTTCTTTAAAAAAATTTAAAGTTAAGATTAAGATTTAAAATTTAAGATTTAAAAAAAAAAATGCAGTCCAAATACTGACCTTTGTATTAAAAACCCCAGTTCCAACTGAGTTGGGATGTTATGCTAATTGTAATTAAAAACACAATGATTTCTAAATCATTCTTAACTCTACTGTATATCTAAATAAAAGGATGAAGGGATGCTGTAAATGACCAAATTTGGACGTTTACACAAATCCGGCCTCAAACTTGAGAATGAAATAGAGTATGCACATGCAAGCATGTGAAAAGATATTTATATTACTAGTGCTCAATCTTACAACTATGTGATGTATTGTATTCATTATTTTGTTGTGAACCTGTTTCATAGCTTCTGAAAATGTGTGACGCACACGATCGTCATTTGACAGACGAAACTTCAAAGTATTGACTTTGGCATGCTGTACTGTAAGTGCAGTAGGTAGTGCATATCAAGAAATATTGCCCTCAAGGGTCTCATTATCTCTCATTCAACCGCCAAACAGCACATTTGTACACGGAACCGAAACACTTATCGTCAATCAAGGACGATGAATGAAAGTCAGCTCTCAACAATTCCATTTGTTCAAAAACAAATGTGCAAAAACAAGCTCTCGATTTCTCAACTAGAAATTGCGACGAGCTTTGAAAATTGTGCATGCTTTTATTAATACTAAAACAAAATTTCGTTTTGATATAAAATCTTAACAAAATGACAGTCAAAGATATAGTCAAATGTCAAATGCACATAACGACAGTGCCAATTATTTTAACAGGAGTAAGAATCACCGAGAAGGGCGCCCACTTCTTGTTAAGCTTCACATACCCAACCCAGGAGTGGCGCCGGAGGCAGAAAGGACTGATAGGAAGTTCCAGACTGGATGATGCCATTGTCATAGTCTCGATCAGCCTCAGAATCAAAAATGTGCTCTGTTTGTCGTTTGTGTATTGATCTCTGCAAATCTCGACTCAATTACTTCCTTGAGTGGATTCATGACTTTTGAATAAAGCGAGTATTAATGAACGAATCTTGATAAGGACTGTCATAGACAGATCGGCGATGCATCCTGGAGTCCCACAGTTGACCATCACAAGGTAGTCTCATGAAGGCAAGCGCTTTATCTCAAGACTCTTCACGGTGAACTTCTGAGTTCAATAAAACAGTGAGTGTTTGCGGAAAATAACACTCTTTCACTTCTCGGGTTCATCATGCAGGATGATTTTAACCAGTGCGCTACAAAAAATGTATGGCTAATTCTGGAGAAATCCCCATTCAGTTCTTGAGCGCATTCAATCCAAAATGCAATGAAAGTCCAGTTCACCAAATACAAGCCAAAAATAAAGGAAGAATTCATAAGGCATCACGCAGTCCAGTATTGGTCAAAGCACCTATCTGATCCCACGTCTTTTCAACGCCCAACAGCTTGTCGAGTTCTACGACTCTGCCCGTCCCTTTGAAATTGACACTGTTTTTGTTTCTTGTGCTGGCCTCAGCTCAGGTTTGGTGGACCACGTACAGGTCGCATTTCATGGATGATCTCCGATCCTCCAGCTTCGAGTAACCAAAGAATTTATGTATGTGTGTCACCAAAATAAATGTATGTCCTGCCTAAATCTGACTAAATTTGAAGTCTCAAATTCAACACTTTACCTTATGTCAGCTCAACTATAAGCAGTCCATGCAGTAAAGTCATCACCTCACAAAGTTTACTGAACAGCAAGCAAGTACCGTATTTTTCCAGATCATGAGGCATTCGGTATTATTAGGCACAATATCTACGTGTGTTTCTCTGGTAATAACAATCCTGGGTCAATCTGACCCAAGGTCATGTGTAATAAACCACACGTTTTGTAAAGTTTTTTGGTGTGTAATCCTGATAAATAACAAGGTGCACTGTTTTGGGGAACAGATTTTAAGCGTGACATGGTTTTTAAAACGCATTATGCCTGAGTGGAAGTTTGGTATGTGTGTGTTCAGTAAAAAGCTCCACTTAATGATGAGAATGAAGTCTTTGTTGTTGTAATGGACAATAACTGCAGTTTACACAAAATGTCAGTAATTTTGTCATTTTTAGAATGGTAGTTCATTTTAGTTTTCAGCTAAACAACCAAACCAAAAACAAAATTACAAATCCATTCATTTTCTTTTTTGGTTACATCGCTTTTATCACACAAGAGCGATATGTGTCTCATTGTATGTGCTGATAGTAGCTTCATGGGGCTTTTACATAAAAAACAAAAACAACAAATTGTGATAAAGATGAGACAGCAGCAATGGCTTCGATGGGCATCAGGACTCACAAAAATTTTTTTGACCCCTGAAAATGACAAACTTCAAATTTCTGGTTTGAGGAAAGGTAAAACTGGTTGACTTTCACCTTGACATTGCGCCGCTAATTTAATTTTCAGCAAAAAATAAACAGCAACATAGGACTTTTTTTTCTTTTTTTTTCATTGGAGTGTCCACTTTATTAAACCATTTAGAGCTATTATTAGAGTGGAAATGATAAAGTAACAAGCACCAAATGGATTCAAAAGCACTTGACTCATACAGTAGCTCTGCAGAAGGACTGTTTATTCTGGAATATTTTTTCAATCTATGTCAAGAAAAGATGAGTGAGGATAAAAGTACTTTTATTACACTTAAATCTATCATAGTTAAAATAGTTTCATATGACATCCCTAGTCCATGTGACAATGCGTGATCTTAACTGGTTTCATGCTAAGCATGCAACAATGCCGATAGGAAAACGCACAGCGAAGAGAAGGGGTGATTGCAACACAGTCGCCTAGTAAAAACAAACAAAAAATATATACATATATTTTAATCAGTAATCATAAAACCTTAACTACACTCTCATCACGGTTGTTCCCCACTTTCATGTCTTCTGAAAGTTTTGAAGAAGAATGGTTTTCAGTTATGTATTATTAGGTATAACGGTGGCTTCTCCATGTTCCTAATCACATGGTCAATACATCTAATGATCAGAGTACTAATGCAGGAAATACAACTCCTACTGTATGTAATTGGTGATCCGGGTCATTGCCCCAACTAAACAATTCTGAGCAAACTCCTTGGGTAAATATCGAGACATGGCTTTGGAGCCCTGACCTGCATGATAGAGAAGAAGGTTTAATCTGTCCAAAATGGTTACTGCTTGAATACTGTCTTGGCTGCCATTACACAGAAGGATGGCTTTGCCTTTCACATGTGACAATGTTGGCCTTAATGACTCTTAACTGGTTCCAACAGGTAAATACGCATCGGTGCGTATAAATAGGAAGATGCAGACAGTAGAAAAGGTCGTGCAACACAATGGCCTAGCTCAAGTGGTGATGGAACTACCTACTTATGAATCCAGCAATGATCTGGTGTGTGTGCGTGTGTGTGTTTTAATTCAGCCAACTCCTGTGCATACACGATCAAAGCCTCAAATACGAAAAACCATTTAGTCGCTGTTTAATCATTTAAAATGGCTTTCCTTGACACACTTTTTGTCACAAATCAGAGGCAGAATTGAGGTTTTGACAAAGAATAAGCATAAACTATACTGTCCTGGTCAGTTCTTATTTTTGTATTATTCTACTGATAATTTGGCACTTTGGATCTCATAATGCATCGGGTTAGATTGACCAAAAAGATCATTATCAGTCATATTTAATGACTAATGAGGAATGAATTTAATTGAGTTTTTTTTTGTTTGTTTTTTTACATCAAAACAACAACAGAAGTGAATTTATTATGTGCATGTTTGGACTAATTACTGACTCAGAAGTGTCAGTGTCAAGTGAAACACTGCATGAACAAAGACAAAGTGTCACTGCTCAGATGTATGTCACAGTGCACCAGCAACATGGTCATCGACCCGTGGACTCGACGTCTTCATAGTTCTTCATGGGGAGGTGCATTGATCTCACACTGTGTTCACATTCACACACTTTGAATGTTCCCTTGCAGGGAGCCACCCGAGAGCTCTCAACTCAACACCAAAAAGAAAAAAAAATCGATACTCCATTTGCCTCAATTCAACTCTTAATTCAAATGTCATAACATGCTTTTCGTGACATACATAGTAAAAGTCATCGGAACACGCAGAAATACAGAATCTTTCTTCTATTGGTGCGCTCAAAATGGCAATATTGGTTAAAATGTAAATGGTTTTGTTTAACCTAGTGAAATTGATTTCATTGAATTTTAAATGGGCTGTATTGTCAACTTAAATATGTCCAATAATGATTTGATGCATGCTGTCTTTTTGGCACAAGCACACACTCAAATATGTCACAACTGCAACAAAGGCCACCAGTGACATCAGCACAATAATGTAGGCATGTAAGTATCACAGTCTGTTCATACTTATTTAAAGACATTAAGTCTGTGTTTGTGCTCACGGGCATGCATGTTCTGACAATGTGCGCCTTCATCAGTGTGACATACATCCCATTCGGGTTGCCATGGCTGTGGCTTTCAACAAGCTTCAAATGACTTCCTATATCTCATTTCCATCTCCATCTGGCTTCGTCTGCTAATGATTTCATTTGCTTTGCTGCATTTGCTGTAAGACCTCGCCTTTTCTTCATTATTTTCTGTTGGTTATTGTCAATTGGCCTCAATTACTCTTTATATTTGTTACCTTCTTCATGTACACCCACATCAATTATAATTACAACGGCATGTGCTCTTTTAACCTGTAAATATTGCCGTTTGACTGACTGGTTTGCACCCGAAAATCATGTCCGCAGCAGAGCCTCTGAGAACAAGAATGATTTTTTTTCTTTCATTAGTTTAGAAAATATGGAATTGAAATTATTTGCATGGGACTAATAGCAGATGTACTTCATGGATCTTACTTTTGACAAGTATTACATCCAATAGAATCTAATCAGCACCACTTACTGAAAAAATAAGTGTTGCATTGAATGAACACATTTTTTTGTCAAGTTGTAGCATGAAATGAAGGCATTCGAATACAGATGGACATTTAAATACAGTATACTGTACATTTACTTAAAAAAGGTATCTGGATCTAGATTAAGATCTAGATTGTGCAAATATGGGATGGTTTGAGCTGATCCACAGTTTCAGTATCGTCCTCAATCCAGGCCAAAACAACTGGATTGGTATCAGATTGTTGTAGTCTGATCCTATTCTCAACTTCTTTTTACACAAAATACTATCAAGTTTTTTGTTTGTCATACCCGAACTTCCTGCTCCCATGTCAAAGAATCATGGGAAAAGTAGTCCCACCAGCCTGTGGCTAAGGGCACAACACAAAATGAATGAACCATGTACAGTAAATAATAGCCAGCTTCCAATAGCTGACCGACTTGAGCAAACAAAAGTTGGATATGGGTGAGTGCATCGACTTGTATATCAAACCGTCTACCAAGATAGCATTTACATAGCATTAGCCACAACCGAGGTGGCTCGAGGTACATTACATTCTCAAACACCTGACGAAACAATATTGAGTGAATTCAGCAGGTATTTTTTTCAGTGTCAGAACACATTTCAAAGATAGTCCACTCCAGCTTGTTGTTATTCTTTTTTCAGTGCTCCCATGTAAAATACCTCAATACCGATAATAAACCTATGAGTTGGCATCATTTCTGTATTTCAGAGCCCCAACTAGAATAATTGTCCTTGAATGTCGCGTGTATTCACAAAAGCAATGGCATCACACAATACTGGCACAAACAAATGAATACTAAATGACTATGCGCTGCATATATTTATTTGTATTTACTGACTGCACAAGATTACATCACACCAACACAAATCTCCTCCCTATGGTATGAGGCCTCCTAGTGGGCTGTGCCCTACTTCCAAGTTTTCAAAAGCAGTATAAAATTCCACAATTTGTGCAAAGGCAGGCTACGTAATAACTGAGCATTATTTTAAAGTAAAGTCGTATTTGTTAGTATCTTCTCACATTGAGGGCACGGTTTTGCAAGATTATACTGAAATAGATGAAGCAATACTTGAACTGCAGCAAACAATGCGTGCCTACTTCCCATTTGATTTTACTCTTGTCCTGGCAGCCTGCTATGGGGCCTGATTTTGATGTCAATAGAAGATAGAGGCCAAGGCAACCTCCGGGCCAGGCTCTCCTGGAGATCCCAGGTTATCCAGTTACATTATTAGAGTAGTGCAGTGACGTCAAAGTAGATCATTGTGTGTTGAGGTACACTTCCTGTGTGCCATTCTAAGTGTTCTTTGTGCAGTTTGGCCCCATGGCTACAACAGTGTGTGCACAGGACACACAAAGCACCGTTTGCAACCCGAGTACAGGAATCAGATTCCAGCCACTCTCATACGCTCGTAAGCCTCGGTCTCTCCATTAACACACATGCATACAAACACAAACAGACAAACGGAGGGGTCCTCATCTAACAAAGGCCTGAGATGGAATATAATGCATTTGACATCAGCACTATATGAGAGAAGACCACAAGGAATGTACGTCACTCTAGTATCAGGACACAGGCTGTTTTTCTCATTTCTTCACACTCATTCTGAATGCTCGTCACATCTCTTCATGACGTCAACCTCCCACTAAGTCATTTCTTCTGACATGTCACCTTATCCTCCAAGATTTTCTCTGATGTATTATTAAACCGTACTCCACTTTATTTGCGTAGCACTTTCACAACAACCGCAGCCGTAACAGACTGCTGCACATAAACCTAGAAAGCAATTAGCTTAATTGACAAAAATCAATTATCATATTCATCAATAATGGCAGCTCGGTGGCGCACTGGTCAGCACGTTTGCACAGTTAGTCTTTGTGTGCCCTGCGATTGGGTGGCAACCAGTTCAGAGTGTACCCCACGTACTGCCTGAAGTCAGATGGAACAGGCATCAGCAAGCCTGTGACTCTTATGAGGATAAGCAGCTCTCGAAAGTGGATGGTTGGATTAATCATTAATTATTTTTGATAAATGCTTAATCTTTTAGAGACCAACCATTTTCCAAATCCTCTGGATTCCAGCCACTCGACAGTGAATATTGTTAGAATTTTGTATTCCTCCATTAAAGCCAATAGGTAGGGTATATGCAGATACTGTATAGAGGTATTCACGTACAGTATATGTAGATATGTGTGAATATGGGTATATATATGTGTATATATATATATATATATATATATATATATATATATATATATATATATATATATATATATATATATATATATATATATATATACACACATACATACATACATACATACATACATACATACATACATACATACATACATACATATATATATATATATATATATATATATATATATATATGTGTGTGTGTGTGTGTGTGTGTGTGTGTGCATGTGTATGAAACACACAAATTATATTATATTATATTATAATACACACAGAGTAAAATAGAGATTAGAGGGTAGTATTAAAACATATTCAGCTGATTTATTTCATGTTGCCTTGTTGATTGTACTGTTATGATATTCGAAATAAAGTACTCAACTCAAAGCAGACTGATTGTGGTGAATTAAATTAAAAATTTAATTAATTAAATTAAAAAATTCTAAAACATCTGCTACAACTGGAAAGCACTGATTTGTGAGATGTTACAGACTGGGGTGGGCAATTTTAGATCCTTCTGACATTTAACACACCTGATTCAAATGATCAAGATGATTATCATGGCTCACGCATCTTTCTAAATGGACTAATGGACACATTGTGTCAGTGCGACGGGAACGAAACAGTGATGGCCTATATCTTAAAAGATAATTTGGATTTTTTTGCTCCTGGGTATTAAATAGCAACGTCATCTTCTATGAAAACGTCACGCACCCTGCCAGCACTTTTACCTTTAAACAGGGTTGCTCACATGCTCCTGACAAATGGATGTCTGCTGTGAAAGAGAAAATGAGGCCAGTGAGCTGAGAGGTGTAGTGGATTTATGAGGGAATTACCAGACGGATTCAGTCATTTAGTGATGCCCATCTCCGGTGCTGTTTGCTGTGCAATAGCATCGCTATAGATTAGTGACAAAACACTGTCAGCATCAGCCTTGAGGCATGCTTGGATAGCACGGTGAGGTGACAGTGGATGAATGGAAAAAAGAAGGCAGCAGCAATAAAGTCAAAAAGTGAGAGGAATTGAAACATCAAAGCAAAAGGGTGAAGAGGCTTTATTCTGAGACCACAGATCCTGAAAAACAAAATGATTAAAATAAGGATCTGACACGAGTTGAAAAATAAAACAAAACAAATAGAGGGACGAGCGGGTCTACATCCAGCTGAGTCACTCACTGCAGAGCAGTCGCAGAGCCGAGCCACCTCTGCTCCTGCCAACGTTCACTTCACAGCACA